>NC_056616.1:5338776-5501276 GCF_018340385.1 Cyprinus carpio
TAATGCAGATGAAATTATTACTGCATATAATGAAATCATTCAGTGTTATGAAGAGAAATTCTGCAGTTTCAGATATATTGGGGCACTTTTACTATTTGAAAAAGTTTAAAGGAAGCATCTTTAAACTATGCAATTAGGGTATTAATGAACCTTTAAGTGATTGTTATATAAATTGCAAGGCCATGTTTAATGTTTCAAAGAAAAACCCGGAAAAGTATGAGTCAACTAACCTCATGAAAAAAGACATTCTGATAATGACACCTAATTATTACAGCATTACATTTCTTCATCATTGCCACTACTCAGCCATCTGCTCTTTTGTTTTCCTTAAATGCTTGTGTGATGGTAAACAGCATTGTACGTGACAACTTACTGTGAAAACGCTTATATTACCAACCATTTTTAATAACCTATAAAAACCAATAACAATTAATAAATTACTAATTAAAAAATCAATCTCAAATTTTTAATAACTTATTAAATTCACTAGCAATTTCTGAATTTGTTCTGAATTAACTAGCAATTTCTAAATTTTAAGCTGTTTTCACAACAAATCTATTTTCAGTTCTTCTTTTCAGTTTCAGTTAAATAAGTTCCATATAAAATGTATGATATCCTTTCTTATTTTTATATTTAAAAAATCTTAGGGGACAGAAAATTATTTAAAGAATTAGTCAACCCATTTCTTGAGACCAAATAAAAGATTAATTTTTGGCATAAACTGTTAGCAATGTATTCTCTATAAGGCTCTAAAACTAATAAACAATACTAATCTTTCCTCCCTTGAACAAACTCAAGCAACACGTTTTCTGAGAGTCTTAATTCGCTCTTGGATATAAAGAGCAGACTCAGCAGCTGAAACCACTGTGGACTGGATTTATAAGACTAATAGAGAGAGCCATTTATACTTAAATTCACCTTGCACCAAAGTAGTTGGAGCACTGTTAAGAGATTACTATAGACAAATCTTACACCCACCATAAACAATCTTTAAAATTCAATTTAATCCTCTACAAGAAATTTATTAGGTTGGCTTTGCAGTACGACAGGTTTAAGTTCACACTTTTGAGTTAAAGAAAACATGTAGATTTAAAAGGATGATAAAAAAAAAGGATGATATACCATATTACTAATGTTTCATAATTCAATTCACAGCTACAAAAAAAAAAAAGTAGGGGGAGGGGAGGATTTGACCCTGCAGCTGTGGACAAAGGAAGCGTCTCACTCCTTCCTGCGTTTCTTCTCATGGTCGTAGTCCTTGGAGCGCCCACTAGTGGATGCCCTTTTGGAGCCTCCGTGCTGTTTGGCTTCTTCCAAGAACTTGTCCAAACCGAAAGGATCCTCCTCAAACTGCACAGGCCCATCCCTGCGGGGGCCGTGGTCAGCACCTGAGAACTCCCGATCAGGAACAAACCTAGAACAGGACGGGACATGGTTACATTACACCAGAAGTAACAGTAAAACAATAAACAAACATGACAAATAGGGCCTTTCTAAGAAAACTTATTAGTTTTAAGTAATGATCACCTTTGCTTCTTACCTAAAATGTTACTCAAATCTTCATTAATTTCTTTAAAAAGTTTATTTTTTTATTTTTTTTTTTATGCATGCAAATATTCAGTCCAGGTGTCTCCATACCTGTTGCTCTGCATGAGTGTGTCCAGGTCGTCTCCATACATGTCCTTATCTGCACTCTTAGTGGGCCTGTAAATATTCTGTGCCATGTCTCTACCACCTCTGAAGGGCTGATCATACACATTATACATCTCATCCTCTCCACCAGCAAAACCACTGTCCATCCCCTGAAAAACAAGCGAAGAATGAGTTTCATACCTATAAAAAATAAGGCAAATGTACAGCTATAAAGTATGCATCTAACAGACATTTCTGATTACTGGACTTGAATTTTTAACATTTCGAACTCACTGACTTAATTTCTCAGTCTAAAAATTTTGATCGTCGTTTGATCACGATTTGATTTTAATTCCCATTTAGACCAATAATTGGCATAAGACATGCATTGGCAAGTACTTTAGATTGAAACCAAATTGTTATATTTTGTGGTGAATATCCAGGAATTCAATATTTGATTAGATGATGATATGAAATGACTTCGATATTAACAAACTTCCTGCTCATAAGTTCTTAGACTGATCAACAGAAAAGTTAGGGGCAGATAAAGTTCTTAAATTTTGATGAAAGTTTATAGATTCGGTCTTTGTCTTAAACACAGATAAATCATGCACTATAAGATCAACATTAATAACATTAAAAGTTTAGTTTTATTTCATGTGTTTAATTGCACACCTAACTAATCTAAACAAAAAGGCAAAAGTACCTTCCCATTTTAATGATCTCCTTACTGACCTGAAATCAGTAATCTAAGATTAGCAAAGCCCAAGGGTTGATTACCTTGTTTTGATTGAAGAGTCTCTGGTCATACTGAGCCTCACTGGAGGTACGGGGGTTCGGCTGGCCCAGGGCAATAAGCTCACTGATGTCCCTGTCCTGATCTCTTTGTAGTTTCGACCTGAACAGACCAAAATCACACCGACATCAGTTAAACTCACATTAACACACTTATCACACTACATTACACAAGTCTCAAACTGGCAATTTGGGGAATTGTCACACAAACATCTTTTGAGGAAAAAGCATGAATAATTAAAACGATTACAACAACAGATTAAATGCATTTTAAGAAGTATGACGAGCTTGGTCTGAACAGAGGATGCGTCAGTTTGTTTCTCTAAAAGGTGCCTGGTGTAAAATTGAACACCTGTGGGACTCGTGTGAGATCAGAGGACAGAAAATAACGCTAAATCATGTAGGTTAAAGTAGAATTTGTGCACCAGTTCTACCAGAACATGAATGATTCAGGGCAAAAGTTTTAAAAAATGCATGCACCTCTTATCAGGAGCGGCTCTGGAGATGTTCCTGTCGTGCTGCCTTTCTTTCCTCCTATCATGACGGATCTCGTCACGCTCCCGGACTTCTGTGTCCTCACCACCTGAGAGGAAATCAAAGACACAGAAGGTGATCTCGCCAACAGATCTGACAGCACACTTGTGACTTGACTGGACATGAGGGTCAGTCAAAACCAGGGTAAAAACCTAATTCTTTTACTTTTTCATTAGAAAATCTATTAATAACATATTCAATTTAAAATGTTATGAATTTTAAATGATAAAATGCAGGCAGCAATAACTGTCAATGATTGTTATACATTAATATCTAATGTATCCCATACATTGTGTTAGATAAGATGTAAAAGGATGATTCATACTGAAATAGTATACATTCATTTTAAATGCATTCCATTTTATGCTACTTAAACTTTAAAATCAAATTTAAATAACTCTGAATCCAGTTTGATACCAAGTTGCCTAAGGATTTAATTCAAATTTAAAAAGCATTCCCAATCCTCATTGTAGACATTGCGTGATGGTGTATGTTTTTCTACCTTTGTCACCGTGGGCTTTGATACCAGCTCTCCTGTCTCTGGCCATTTTAGCCAATTCTCTCAGCTTCTCCTCTTTCTTCTCTTTCTCCTTCTGGGCCATCTTCTTTTCTACTTGAGCCCTCATCTCCACAGCCTCTCTGGCCTGTACACATCACACAACCAAAAACATCAGTATCAGTCTTGCACACACATCAGTTAAAACAAAACAGAGTTAAACAAATAGTGGCCAACCCAAAGAAGAACTTTTTAATTTATTTTCTCATTCATTGGGAACTGTTTACATTGTGAAAAGTGAGCATTTCCACCAGGAAGAAGCTAGAACAGTAAATTAATTAGTCTCCAAATTTATCTTAGAGAAAGCCATGACTATTCTTTTACAGATGTCACCCTGAGATAAGAGTTATCCCCATATAGTGCTGCAGACATTATTTTGGTCTGAGAAACTGTTCTGTAATGTTGACAGAGTCCTGAAGATTTCTTAACTTTCTAAAAGTCAGCAAACTTAGCAACACGGGATTCAGAGTGTTAAGGGAAGGTGTTATACCTTTCTGTCTGCAATGTACAAAGCCTCAGCCAGCTTGGCAAAGTTCTCATTGATGTGGACGGTTTGAAGTCCTCGTCCGTCAGCAGCCAAACGCTTGTCCAGCGGAATGGTATAACCCTGAGAAGCAACAATGAGAGATGTGAGAAAACAACACAGTTGTATTCATTGTCAATATTTTTAACCAACAATAAAAAGATGAATAATTGATGGAGGCTCAGTGATACCTTTGCGTTCTTCCAGTTGGATATACAAGGTGGAATCTTCCACTCCTGCTGTTCTTTCACAGTCATCTGTGAGGAAAAGAAAAAAGAAAAAAAAAAGGGGGGGGGGGGGACTCCTTGAGGTTAGTTAAGATGTTCTCAGAAAGATTTCCTCCAGACAGGTTTCTGTGGATTCTGACTGTAAACAAAGCTGATTACTGTCGATGCTGGGATCAATAGTTACTGGGATCAAACTCCTACCTTTCTGCTTGGAGAGTGCATGACTGGAGCAGGAGGGGATGGAGGTCCACGAGGAATTTTCTTATTGATTCTGTTAGAAAACACAAACATTGAGTTTCCTACACAGATCACACTCACTCTCTTAAAACTAAGATTAAGGCGACATACTTGAACCGCGGGGGTTCCATTGGATCTTTCTGCATTTCCACCATACGGATAACTCTCTGTTTTGCACCGGAGTTAAATGCGAGTCCTTTATTTAAATTAATCTAAAAAAAAAAAATTTATATATTTATTTAAAAAAATTATATACATTATATGAACACTTACTAACATTTTGTGAACTTGTCAACAACATCTTGCAATGCAAAGACAACTGCATCTATTCCTACCTTATAAAAAACGATTTAGACAACTTTGTTTGCACTGAATAATTCACGCTTAAGCTCCACTTTTCTTTTTTTAAATCAAAGGGACTAGTTTAAATAATTTGCTGTGGTAATCAACAACATACTTTTAATATAGTTTAATACAGTTTATTGATCCCAACACATTTCTTTATACTTCAAATGCAAGGTCATTTGCAGTGGAACTCCTCATACCTGATATATTGAGCTGGGGCCAGTTTGTCTGCAGCACGTACCGGCATGGCGGCAGCAATTTTCTGTGAGACCTGTTTCTCCAGAGCTGATCTGGTCTTTTCTGTAAGCTACAGCAAGAGGGGGAAAAAGGACAGTTGTATTATGCTGGCTTGACTTCATAAATAGGAGAAACTCACGAGGATTATTGCTTGATTAAAACCAATTTAAAGCAACAACAATAGTACTAATAATGTTTATGCTGTTTAACACCAGTCAAGAAAATCCCACTGCATTAACGTTAGTGATTTCAGACCAGGATTTGTCAGACACTGCCATGTAAATGAAGCCTAACAGATCTGCTTCTGTTTACTATGTCATTAGTCAAACAACAATATTGAGAAAAAACTATTTTAATTTACTTTTTGTTCTTTGGTGACCTCACCTCTTGTACAGCCTCTTCATCAGGTTTCTGCAGCTCAGGATCATCTTCATTCAGCACTTCCTTAGGAAGCATGTCTGTGTATTTACTGAATATGACCTGTTCCAAAAAAAAAGTATGACATCACATCATCTTCAGCTTTGAACCACTGAAAATATGAACAATTTAACAACACAAGAAGATGAGGCACCTTGTCTTTGTTTTGACCTTGCCTAGCAATGGCGTCATATTTGATCTTGCCCTCTGCATCCACCTGTACTGCCAGAGCATTAGAGGTCCTTTTCTTTCTACCCATTTCTAGAGGAAACTGGGCCACGTGGATCTCTGGAAAAGCTCCTCCATCTCCAAAGTCCTTAAACAATATCAGACGTAAGATTAGCAAAGCAATTTACAGTATGATTTCAGCAGAATAGGAAACATAACACCTGCCACCAGCTAAATCCAGGTGCTTTTTTCACAGCGGCAGATAATTTATAGGGTGGTTGTGTACACACACTGCCAACACACATTTCACTTCAAGCAACTTGTGAAGTGCATGTCGCATCCGATGACCCCTTTAACTCATACACATAGATGAAGACAACACAAATGCAGAATGTGATTGACTGGAGCTACCTGTGCATTCAACAGTTTGAATGCACACCTTCTAGCATAGCATGTATGTCTAACATATATTTATATCAGTGCTGGGCAATGATTAATCGCAATTAATCGCATCCAAAATAAAAGTTTTTGTGTACATAATATGTGTGTGTGTGTACGGTGTATATTTATAATCTAGGCCTATATATAAATACACAGACATGCATGCATATATTTAAGAAACATGAGTTATGTTTATATATATATATAAAAAACACAAATCATACAAATACAAATATACACATGTAAATAACATTCCAAAATATATACTGTATGTGTGTCTCTCTCTATATATATACATAAATATACACACATATTATATAAACAAAACCTTTTATTTTGGGTGTGATTAATCATTGCCCAGCACTAATTTATATACATATCTCCTGTGCAGTACCTCTAGTGACCGGGGCACCCATGATTTTCTGAAGCCGTAAGGAGGAGGTTCTCTGCGGGTGGAGACCAAAGCAGTGGACTGGGACCTCTGAAGACGAGACCTCTCCTCTGCCTCCAGCTGGTCCTGGGACAGTTGGGTGGGTGCAGGGAGAAAACTACAAGATGGAGAGAAAAAAAAAAGCAAGTGAGGAAACAGAAAATATTAAATCATCGGGTGATCCCTATATATTGTATGTAATCCACACACATTAGTATATGGGCGTATGATGTAGACATTGTGAACACCGCGTATTTCAACCAGAGAGAAATTAGACAAAGGCTAAGTTAAAACAAACGTCTCCTTTACGTACAAGAGGTACGTTACCTAACATACTTCCTCTAGGAATGGAAACGTAACAAATATTTATAGCCTTTTATAAAGAATTTTATGAGAATGGATATGGATGAAAAAGATATTTTTCACGTATTTGATATTTATCTATGTATCAAAAATGTTATTTTCTTGCTTTGCTGTTGACGTAGCATTAGCTTCTTAGCATCAGTGTAATACAAAGAACACAAGACCGCTAGGCCTCAGAGCGTCAAATAATACAACTCGGCTAATGAAGAACGCAAATTAACAACAAACATCATATATGGAGAAATAAAAACACGTAAACTTCTTGATATATACCTTTAATGCAAAAGCACAAACATAAAACCATAAAAATAAATTCAGTTCGACTTACCTCGCCAGCGACATGTTGACTGTTTCTGTGCCTTCTGACGTCACGCCACTGAAATACCGTCTCGCGATGTTTGGGGAAGATAAGGCCCATTCACTGGATAAATTAAAAGAGTACAGCATATATTGTACGGAATTTATAAACATATTTACATGCAGGATGGTAGGATGATGATGCATCGATCAATATGTTATTATATATATATTTATATATATATATATATATATATATATATATATATATATATATATATATATATATATATATATATATATATATATTTTTTTTTTTTTTTTTCACAGACAGAAAATTAGATCAAATATCCTTAAAACAATGTCTCACAAATGTTGATATTTAAATGAAACAACAAAATTAAGAAAAGCACTAATCATTATAACAGTCAACTGCTTTTTTTCCAGCACAGTGATTTAAATACTAAGTCACACCACCACTATTTTCTCCTATAAAAAAATACCATGTTATCTATTTACACAAATTATGTGACATGACATAAAACTGAGAGAACAGACATTGTCATCAGTGCACACCATCAACTTCAACAATCCCATCTGTCACATCTTGTTCGTCCTCCTGTCAGTCATTCATTTCTGTCTGTGAAATTAATCAATGGTGTGATATCTTATTGTGGGGACACTGTCATTAAAAATTCATAAAAAGAGTCTAATGGAGACCAGGGTCATCCACTTACTCAGGCAAACAATTTAAAGACTATTGATTAATCCAGTCTAAACAATTTGCTTATTTTCAGGGCAGTGGTTACTTTCCATTTCCATTACATTACTTTCCATTGTATTTCACATATGTAGCAATGTAAAATGAAATGAAAAAGCAACTAGAATAGTTAGAATAGCAAAATCTATGCATAGTAGAAAGCGAGGGTCCTGAGAACTGGAGAATTTATGGAACCTGGGGTGAAAAGCTAAAGAAAAGAGATGTTCTCACCATGTCTCTTAAACTAAAAGGTCATTCATGTCTGACCTGTAAACTTGCTTTACCAGCCCAGAGTTTTAAAACTATGCTGCCTACTGCCCCCATTATAATTAAATCTGGGTTTGGCGACAACATAGCAGCATGTTATTGCTAAATGCATTTATGTCTCTTGAAAAGTGGTATTTTGTTTCACCTAGGAAAAGAACATGCTATGGCTATAAAGTAGTTTAGAGACATAGTGTTGTGTTAATACATCACTTCCTCAGCTAATGTCTCTTTCCCATCCGTCTGCATTAGCCTTCCCGGATATTTCACTGGTTGCAGATGACAGATTGAGTGTTAATTCACAGGGCTGCCGAGCTGTGTGTAGCCCCAGAATACTGATGTGTTGGACTCCTACACCTTGTGTTAGCACTGAGCAATGAGGAAGTTTAACTAAAGAAGACAGTTACCATTATCTCAGCAAAAGGGCCACAATGGACTCCTCCAGCCATGCCAAATGTCAGTTTCCATTTAAAACTACCCACGTATTCTGCCCTCAGTACGACGCCCTGTTCTTCAGTTAGACAGATAGCTTCCTTCTTCCAACACTTTGGATAATTTGTAAATGTTGCCTTTATTGCACACCAGTGTATTGAAACAGACAGTAACTGTATCTAATGGATTAGAATATAGTAATGCTTATTATTGTCAATTCAATCCCTCCACTCATCAGTCAGCATTGCCCCAGTAGCATGAAAGTAGATCCAACAGTAAAGCCTGACAGGTGAGCAAACAAAATTAAACTAGCCCAAACCTGATAACCAAATTACTTTTGGAATGTTCTGATTACTAATGATATTTATCCCTTTTTTCAGAGCTCACTAATCTGATGTCCCATTTATATTTCTTTGTTTCCTGATAAATTTCTGCTTCTTCATTCCCCTTCTACATTGGTGGAAAATGGCGTCAGACAATCCCACCAAAATGGAAAAGGTAAAGGCAGCCTGGCCAAGCCACCTAAAAAGATCTGGCAAAAAATAAAAAAAAAATAAAAAAAAGTTGATAGAGTGCTCTGACTTTGAGTTAGTGGGGCTCAGTCAGAATACTGTGAGTAGCATTTCTCAGCCTGATCAACAGGTAGCCTATTAAGTTCTGATCATGCTGATTTAACAGAATAATATAGAAGTGTCATGCAACACCTTTAAGGTAACAGCTGAGCAGAAGTGTAAGGATACAGAAGAGTGGACCCGCATCTTGGCACTGATCATAATGCTGTTAGGAGTTATCGTGCATGTCCTGCTCTGGCTTTTGATTATCGGCACAAAGTCTAGCCCAGTTTGCAGTTTATTCTTGCCAAGAACCAGCCACTGAGACAGAAAAGTTCTGACTGAATAAAATTTGGATTGTTATATTAAATACGGCAATATTAAACTTCTATGAATAAAACTTGTGCAATCAATTATTGCAGCAGTGTCAGTGCACAACAGGATGCATTCCCTGTTGAAAAAAACAAAAACAACAAAAAAACATTTTGCATGCTGGTTAGGTATGTTTTGAAGCATGGCAGCTGGTTTGAGCTGGTTAAAGCTGGTCCTTAGTTGGTCATGAGCTAGTTTAAGCTGGTCCTGAACAGGAGATATGATTAGGACAATCTTTGGACCAGCACATGACCAGTTTAAACCAGATCATAATTTTTTTTTTTTTTTTTTTTGCTGATTTAATTTTTCAACAGGGTTGACTTAACATCATGCACAGATTACCAGTGCTTTATGCAACTGTATCATTCAGGCTTGAAACAATTCAGGTGGGACATTGCTTTCTTTGCTTTAATTGTTGTTTGTGTTCCACATAAGTAAACTTTCTTTAAAGGCACATTCATTTACAGCAAATGCAAGTCTGACAAATATATTATTTGATGGCAAAAACCCGGTAAACCTGTTCCCTGATTGTCTCTTTCCACAGAGACAATGAGAAAACATCTTTTAATACTGATCTTCACTCAACATTTAACCAAGTATCTGTTTTGGACAAGCTGTGTTAATGCTGGGGACAGATCTTGTATTAGAAATATGAAGTTCTGTCAGTCAGGTCATCTCCCTGGTCATCAGGTCGTCTCAATATTACAAGATAAGAGATATGAATTTTGTGGCAACCAGGCATGATAAAAGGAAAAGCAGTTTCATTTATTTCTGATCAGGCATTTATATTTGTGTTGAAATACTGGGATCCCTTTTTGAAGTGAGTCTTCCAAAAACTGATCGTTGATAAGGCAGAATGAAATACCAGAAGTTAAAAATGCTCAAAGCCGGTTCACCATGCTCACTCTAATAAGTAAGCATATAGTTTTTGACTTTTCAGTAGAGGCAGTTTATTTATAAATGTAGAATCCATATTTCCCTTATTGAGGAATGATTAAGTCAATCCTACAAATCTGTAGATTAACACTAAATGTACACTAAGTGCCTTCTATTGGGGCAGTTTCCTGGACAGGGTTTAAATTAAGACAAGAGTAGGCTTAATCTGGAATAGTTAATCATAGTATAAAAAACGGTTTGCTGAAACACAGATTAAGTGCAGATTACTAACTCCTGGACTATGGATTCCTGAACTAAAATAAACCAGTTTAATTTAAAACCAACTGTGCTAATCTGAATTAGCATGACAGAGGTTGCTTATTAAACATGGAATGAACCCAGAAAAGCTTAAAATTGTATGGAACTGAGAAGCAAATCCAAGGAAAACGATAGCAGTGAAGAAGAAGAAGAAGATGAAGACAAAAAAAAAAACCAATAAAAAAAATTACTGAACAAGAGAAAACTTTTTTTTTTTTTAATCCGGTGTTGAATAAAAGTGTCATGGTCAGAATTATATTGGCACCCTAAGAAAATATGGTATTGTTTATATGTATTGTTTATCCTGTATTTTTTTTTGAAAAAAAAAAAAAAAAAAAACAATAAGTAAATAAAAACACATTTTTTAAAATCACAAAAATCTAACTTTTCAACAAATTCCCATTAACAATATATATATATATATATATATATATATATATATATATATATATATATATATATATATATATATATATATATATTAGGGCTGTCAAATGATTAATCACGATTAATCACATCCAAAATAAAAGTTTTGTTTACATAATATATGTATGTGTACAGGGTATATTTATTATGTATATATAAATACACACACATAAATTATATATTTAGAAAATATTTACATGTATATACATTTATATATTTATATTCTTATATTTTATATTATATATAATATATACATGCATGTGTGTGTATTTATATATACATAATAAATATACACAGTATACACACATATATTATGTAAACAAAACTTTTATTTTGGATGTGATTAATCGTGATTAATCATTTGACAGCCCTAATATATATATATATATATATATATATTTTTTTTTTTTTTTTCTCTAATACACATTGGCCACAATTATTTGTAGTTCTAGAAATTCTTATGAGTAAAATGTCTAAAGATTCTCATTCATATTTACTCTTTTACTTTTATTTTTTTTACCTAATTAAAATAAATTATTTTTTTTTTTTACTTTTAGCACACTAGGGTGACTAGGAACATGAAATTATCCAGCCATGACTTCCTGTTTCATAGGAATATAAATATGAGGAACACAAGGGCCAAATTCCCTTTACCATCCATCACAAAAAGAACAAAAAAAAACAGAAAAAAAAACAGATAAAAGTTCTGATGTGCAGCAACAGATTGTTGCGCTTCAAAAAATATGAAGTCAAGAAAATAGCACAAAATAGAAAGTCAAAAAGAAAGCTAAAGCATTGAACATTTCAATTTCCACCATTAGGACAATAATTACGGAGTTCCAATCAATGGGAAATGGTACAAATCTGCCTACAGTATATTTTCTGTGTCTATATTGTCTTAATGCAATGTGAGGAGCCTCTTATAGAGCCTCTTACTATGTTATCAACACGAGGAAGACACATGGTTAATAAAATACTTTTTATTTAAAAAAGATAAAACAAGAGTAAAAATGAATACCATAAATAATAAACGAATAAAGTGTATAAAATGCAAATGATTAGGTTGGGATTAGAGTAACAATATCTTATGGAAAGTTAAACTGTTGTTTCTATGAAACTAATAAGGTGAAAAACCTTTTTATGTATCAATTCAATCAATTAATTGTTATTAACTGACATCAGCTATATATGTAATGTAAATTGGAAAATCATACTGATAATATCCAACGATGCAAAGGTCTCAGGTGTGCAAAGGTCTCATATGTTCAATGTAGTTGAGTAAGCAGTCCATCTGTTAACAATGCAATGGGGAACAGCGCCAAAATCCATTTCAACAGCCTTGAACATCAAGCATTGTGAGATGTTGATCTCCTGGAGCAACAAAATGGTCCTAGATTGAAGCAAACAAATTTCAAGCCCTAAAGTATAGTACAGAAGGTCCTTAACAATCTGGAACATGCAGATGAAAGTACTTAGAAGGGAAGGCTTGCTTGCTGGAGCTTAACTTTGTTTCATATGTTCAGCGTTGGGGAAGTTACTTTTAAAAAGTAGTGTTTGCTCGTTACTCGTTACTTTTAAAAAAAGTAATCCGTTACTTTACTTAGTTACCCCCTTTGGAAAGTAACTTTTTATGTTACTCGTTACTTTTACGTTACTTTTATGTTGCTTGACTTTGGGCAGAACCCAATATCTGTTCCTAAACGTGTAGGCCTTCATACTATGGAGGACATAACAGGTATTTCTTTTGTGCTCTTTATTATAAAAAAATAGTATCAATAAGCTCCAACATGGTAACCTCAAAATGGGTCATTTGTCTCAAAATAAAATATGCATGCCTCATCTAAATCCAACAGAAAAAAGAATAACTTAAAAATGGCTTGATGTCGATGGATTGTGTAAATAAAATAAAATGGCATAATACAGCTTAGAGGCAAAGTCATTTTAGCCAAAATAAAATCAAGCACAACTTAAAGCATGACTAGCCTCAGAATAAAAAAGGCTATGTTAACTGAATATGCTGGCCCTACTTCACAGTATGATGGGCAGATTGAAAAGAGGATATTAGGCATAGGCTTGAGTTGTCTATAGCATGGGTGGCAGGCAACCTATTCCAAATCAGCACAAAATGGGTGATTATACCTCATCAGGAGCAGTCTTTCAAAACGTTTATCTGAAAGTCTGTTTCTTCTGGGGGTAAGCACAAGACCTCCCAGGCGTGGCAGTGTTGTATTTCATGAACACAGCTTTCACTCGGGGGAAACGGTTGAGAACTTCTAACTCTGAGCCTGATCTCATGTACTCAAGTACTTCTGAGTCTGCACTAAAGGCCATTGCGTCTTCCTCCTCCTCACCAAAAGAAAAAAAGTCCTTCTCATTGGCGCTGCTGTGTGCGGCAACTTCTCTATTTTTATTCTCAGCCGGCTCTGCATCATGGGGTAGAGTTCGACACTCCGCGATGAGCAGCGCACGCGCCGCTTCTCTCCCCCTATCCACCGAACTTTAAATTTCGGCAACGTCAAGGCAGCCAATAAAGCTTCCCTCCTCTCCAACACCGGTGCGAGTTTGAAGTAGTGGGAATACCTCCATCCCTCAAAAATTAGCATCGACTGCTTCTCACTTGCCATGATTGCTTTGCAGACTGCAACCAGCCTCTGTCATGTACCGTGTGGAGCTTGTGACTATTGCGCAAGCGCGCAGATGGCAGTGTCGCTGTCAAATCTAACCATGGGAAAAGTAACGTTGCGCCGAATTGAAATGAACTACGTTTCGTTACCAAATTTTCAGTAGTAGCGCGTTACACTACTTTTTACCCGAAAAAGTAGTTACGTTACTGTAACGCATTACTTTGTAACGCGTTACACACTGTATATCTTCCGCCTTTCTCTGTATATAGTATTTCAGAGACTCAGAATTCCGAGTATTCCTCGAAAGGCTTTTGTTACTTTCCCATGAGGAGGGGATTGCCAGTTCTGTGATAGGCTACTTTCCCCCTTTGATGCACTGCTGCTGCATCCAAAAGGTCCTAAGGAATTTTTATGGCATTCCCAGCATAGATTTAGTTTTGAGATGAAGGGCTTCCCTCTAATTGATCATTCATACTTTTTAGCTGATAAAAGGCCTTAATGTAATTGTAGAAATGTCGCCCTTTAGATTGCAGTGGATATGTCTTGTATACTGTGAAATCTTCACGATTCTTATAAAGTAAACATAACAATAACTTTTATAGTAATATCAGGAACGTTTATTTGTCATTCATCTCTTAATCATTATTGTATTGTATTGCATTATAATTTTTTGGCTCCCCACAATAAACTTGACATTTTTTCCAAACAGTGGATGAGTAGTTCACTCCTTATTTCATGTTTCAGCATAAATGCCGATAAATCAGTGTACAGCACAATTTTAAATGTGTTTTGTGTGTGCTACGCTATTGCTTTGTGGAATCACACATGGTGTGAATGCTTTAAGCTGTTAAATGGGTGCAGAATAAATATACTTATGCATGCAGTGTAAAACAGACTTTAAAGACGAAACCTGGACATATGCATTCTTAGGGTGTCCTACAGCACCAGTCACCAGTCAGCAGAATACATCACACTTAGGGAGCATTATACATGAGCCTAAACCAATCAACAGGAGTCAGAAGACAACCATTTAAAGTTATTTGGTGCAGTTTAGCCAACAACATGGGTAAAATATGAATACTTATTGCTCAGTGTGCAAGTTCAGTGTGCAATAGATCAGCCACCATAGTGTTTCTGTAGAATGAGGAAGGAAAATTGCATGCTCTGCTGTGTTTAGCGACACTTGGGCTCTTGATTTGTGATGAGTGAGCTCTCTAACCTTGAGCATCCTGCAGCGTGTTCTCCCAGGACTGAGCAGTCTGTCATTCTCATGAGAGACACCAAGTTATTAATGTGACAGTGGGTAAAAGGACGTGTCAGCTGAGATCAATCACACAGCCTCAGCAGGGATAAGCACACTTTTAATACACCCAATCATCTCCAGACCACATTCTCAGCGGTAAGGCCACACTCACTGAGTTTCTCCTCAATGGGAATGGTCTTTCAGAGTTTACAAGGCTACCTTGTACTTACCGGATCTAGGTAATTGAACATTTATGGAATGCATTGACACATCACAATCAAAATGGAACGAATGGTTAAAAGACAAACCTGGGCTTGTGGGTAGAAAATTTGATCCAACATGCTCTGCGGAGGCAAGTTTGAAAGTTATTGAAAATGGCTTGGGTTCTTTGGACACAAAACTAAACTTTTACTCTCATGCTGATATTTAAGCAGACTTTTTGCTGACGTGAAATCAACTTAAGATTTCTCTTTTAATGTTTTAGGATAACTGCCAATGTATCTCTAATGAATCAAATTCAATATATAAATTATTGGGAAAATAATGCCATTATTTACTCATTCTAATTTCCAGCATGATCAGTAATAACAGTAGGAATTTGTATTTAAACGGTGGTCCTAGAATACACTTTACATATAAATACCTACTCACATTAAAAATAGTTATCTATATAATTATATAGGCCTATCATTAATGAAACATAAACATTTTGACAACATCTTAAACATGCATTTTAAGCATGAATAACTTTAAACGTACAAATATTTACAAAAATGTTTAGGTTCACGGAATAGTGAATCCTTGGAATTTAAAGTTTGACTGTATTATATTTAATCAATGGTCAACATAAAATGATCATAAAAGTAATCCATTCTATATCATCTATACCTTTTAATTACTTCAAACACAAAAAAAACACAAAATAAAAAAGTAATCCATTCTATTTGTGGTATATCTGTGTTTTATTTCAAATCCTAGAAAGCTGCACAATAGCTGTACAAAGGTTGTGGTTTAACTCTTTATGCACAAACATTTGTACCGGAACAGAAGAATCACTAAAGTGGTTCCCTACAGTCCATGTCTTTTGAACAGTGTTTGAAATGTGTCAGAGGTCTTGTGGGTTCTCAACCCAATAAAAATGCCCAAGAAGTGAATGACCGGTATGTGTCAGTGACAGTGTAAAGTGTAAAATCATAACCACTTGACTAAAGTATTACAGTATCAGTAAAAATAAATAAGATACAATTTTGCTCTGTGTAATGCTGGATTCACAATGGGGAGATGAGGCAGATCCACGTGCAGTACAAAGTTTAACAAAATGAAAGAAAAACAAACACGGTAACACAGAAAACACTGGAACAAAGCTGAAACAAACTAGAAACCAAGACGAGCATCTACAGGGAAACAATAACCCCTTTCACATATACAGTCTTTACTGGTAAATTACCTTTAAGAGATCATGTGTGTACAGGATCTTTAAAAAAATACCAGTAAATTAGTTCTGGGAATTTACCAGTAAGGGAAGTTGTAACATTACCAGTGAATTATCGGTATTGTAAGTGCAGAATGAAGATTACCGGTATGAGCACATACGAGTTCAGAACACTGATATAAGAGAAGAGAAGACGAGGCTGAAGATCCTTTCAGCAGTGGTGCTCCACCAAGGTGGAGCAGATGAGGCAGGACACCACCAAGGCCAATCAGTTGACATGGTAGGCAGAGAGTTCAGGGATGGCCTCCTTGACTGTGACAGGGAAGGCAGGTTATTCAGAGATGGCCTCGTTAGCCATGATAAGACAGCCTCCCCTGCTGGAAAATCCAGCATAAACCAGCATGGATTCCAAGCTGGTCCATGCTGGTTGATGCTGGTTAGTGCTGGTACATAAAAGGTCCAGGCTGGTTTATGCTGGTATAGTGCTGGTTTAGGTTAATTTATGCAAGTATAGTACTGGTTTATGCTGGTTAATTCTAGTATAGTCCTGGTTTATATTGGTTAGTGCTGGTCCAGGCAGCTTGATGCTGGTATAGTGCTGGTCCAGGCTGGTTTATGCTGGTATGGTGCTAGTATAGTCACTGATTTCAAAAAGTGCACATAGTAAAAGGTATGTCAGGGCAGTCAGAACCATGAAATATTATTGAAACAATTGCTGAAACAGAGTTAATTCATCCAAAGTCAATGGCCAAGTGCCCAACTAAAGGTAACACTAATCACCATAATGGTAGCAGACATGTGCATGCACCATATGAAAGAAATAAGGCCAAACTAGTTTGCAATATGTGAATATGATAACTCTGTTTTTGCAGTTGTTTAATCATCCTCTGGTGAGATACTGATTTCATCTAAGGCTTTGTGGCTGTAAGTAGTTGTTGTGTTTCTACTCACCTCTTTAAATTTTTCTGTTCCTGCTGTTCTTCTTAACTCCAGTGATTCTGCTTGTTAACTGCAGGTGTCATCACTTACACGCAGTCATCACTTGTAGAGCGAATCTACTTTATTTCACTTACTACAACACTGCTTCAGTGTTACTTTTACAGTCTATAGATCAGGACCGGTGTTCACAAAATATCTTAAGGCTAAAAGTAGCTCATAACTTGCCGGTTTAGAAGAAAATCTTAAAAATAATGGGTGTGTCTGTCTTTAATTTAGGACTCCTAGATTTTTGTAAACATTTTAGAAACATTTGACGATAATGAGCTTTTGAAAAGGAATCATCACTTTTGGTTTTGGAGTTTTTCTCAGCTCCAAATTTTCCTTTTATTATATCCTTGTTTTTATTAACCAGTTCAGAAGAAGTAACATGTTCTGCATCTAGTTTGGTTTTCTTTTATGTTTGCATGTCTTACTGTCATCCATGATTATTTTACTCTGTTAATTAAATTGTTTATATGCATATCTGCTAATTGTTTACAAGAAGCACACATGTAAGAGGCTGACAATTATCTGAATATATAATTATTTAGACACACTTAGCCTGCATTTTAAAATCTTTATTTAAATGTGGCAACATTTTTATTTTTAAACCTTTATTTGAATATGGCAACATAACATCGCACTCTACAAAAAATCTGTGAATAAATCTCTAACAGAGACCCCTGCCCTCTCAGCCAATCACTGTGTGCATAGTTAATAAGCATGATGACATCATCCATAGTAACGCGGTCAACCCCGCCCTTATTCTTAGCTTAAGACTTCTCTCTCTTCCTTAGCAAAAGTTTGTCTCAGCAACTTTGTGAATAGATTTTAAGAGAAAACTCTCAGCTAAAAACGTTAACTGCTATTTAAGAGAATTCTTAGTTGTAAGATAAAATGTTTTGTGAATACGGGCCCAGGACCATATGAAATCTGAACAGTGTTTGTTTAACACTGGTTATTTTACAACATAACCAGCAACATGTGTAAATAATTTATTCAAATTTATTTTGAAAATTAACTAAAGCCGGTCTTTCTGGGATCATACCAGCACCCAAAAGACAATAAATTCTGGTTCACCAGCACACCAGCATCCCAAGCTAGTCCCAGCAGACAAAAGCTATTAAATAATAGTATTTCCCAAGTACGTTATCTTATCTTCTACAGATAGGAAGTATTACAGAAACCTCCTAACTTGACAAAAAAATCCTAAAAACTGTCTTAACTTTTGGGCAATCCCACAGTTGTCCTAACTTAAAAATTATTTGAAAGCTAACGGAAAAACTGCTTGCATGTGTGCTGTCCAACAATGGCTTTACATTTATTAATAATTGAAAATGAAGAACAGAGATGTTTAATGGTAGAAAGAACTCTTGGAGGACCCTGAAGATGTGTTACATTTGATGACAAAACACTTATAAGTAATAACAGACTGCCGCACAACATGATATTACAGTTAGCACCGGAACTGCAACCAACATTACAGAGACCAACAAAAGTGTCACAGAGCATTACCGGTTATAATGCACTATAACTAATGCCTTACGTTTTTTGCAAAAGGCAATTTTCAAAGTGAAGTAGCTTCTATTATTTTGTTTACCTCATCTACGCAGTGTTGGTTGCTTGGTAACAGACCTGAGAGTGGATTGTCAAACTTGATGAAATTTAAGATTTCCTAACTAGAGATAAGATGTGATTTTGTAAGATAAGATAGGAATCCCAAATCAAGTTAAGATTTGTTTCTGTAATACGAATTTGCATACAATCCTAATTTAAAGTATCATATCTTAAGTCTTAAGATAAGAAACTTTCTGTAATATGCCCCAGCAAACCAGCATCCCATGCTGGGATCCAGCAAACCAGCAACCAGCATGCCATGCTGGGGACAAGCAAACCAGCAACCAGCATGCCATGCTGGGTACCAGCAAACCAGAAACCAGCATCTCATGGTGCGATCAGTCAAACCAGAAACCAGCATCCCATGCTGGGATTCAATAAACCAGCATCCTATGCTGGGATCCAGCAAACCAGCAACCAAAACATACCTTATGCTGGTGACCAGCAATGTTGGATTTTTCAGCAGGGTCCTTGGACCACTGGGCTAGACAGCTCTGAGGCCATGGTGTTCGCATTTGTAGCTTCAGGTGCAACATTCATGATGGCTGGAAACACTGGTGTTGAAAAAAAAAGGCATATGCTGGTTAGGTATGTTTTGAAGCATGGCAGCTGGTTTGAACTGGTTTAAGCTGGTCCTTAGTTGGTCATGATGAGCTGGTTTAAGTTAGTCCTGAGCTGGTTCTGAGACATCCAGAGTTATCCAGAGCTATAAATCACGAGCTAACCAGCTTAGGACCAGCACATTACCAGCTAAGGAACAACTAAGGACCATCTTAAATCCATGACAGTTTTGGCATGGCAGCCATGTTTTCAAGAGGCTCGGGAGTGGTGGCCATGACTGGATGAGACTCTGGAATGGCGGCAATTGACCCTTCGCAGAGAGCTTGACTGACAGGCAATCTGACCAATCATAATGCAGAATCCTCCATCTTGTTCGACAAACAAACCAGACAGGAGAGAAGATTAACTTCAGTGGACTTAAACTTCAAAAATGTAAATGCTTTAATAAGTAAATATGAAAATATGATCTATTCACATACCTTTTGAACTGAGGCAATACAGTTATCTGTGACACACATTGAAGAGTCACAAAACTATTTATTGTTTGAATTTCTTTAAAAAATGACAAAAAAATAAATAAATTGAAAGCTGAGACCTTGTTTCATACCAGAAGTAACCTGCTCTGTTTTGTCTGTCAATGCATTGTCGCATTGAAGCGGCTTACAGTGACGTCTTTATTCTTATAATTTACAAACTTCAACAACTGGTGAATGGAGGACGCGGTGATCGGAACTGTTTTTGTTGTGTGTAGTGGTGGGTTTTGTGATAATGGTGATTTAATGTAAATGAACAATATACGTGATTGAAAGAGCATGAAAATCTTACTTAATCAACTTGCAGTGTTATCATCAAGGCTGAGAAAAGAACACAACACTGCAGACAACAGGCAAATGCCATTATGGCTGTTTCCCATGTTCGTGGATAATTTTTTTTTACATGGCTTTTTAAAAATGGCAGGTAGCCGGTGTTTCATATGCATTTGGCCAATCAGCATACACGTCCATAGGTGGAAGGTGAACCAACTCCAGGATAAGGCTAAAAGCAGCCAAATGTATTAAACATCATAAACCCGGCTTTAGGCAAGAACCAGACATGGGTGTCATGTAGGACATATAGGGTGTCATTTGAATGTCATTTGTGCTCTTCCTGTCTGCTGTGCTGCTGAGTGGTTTGCGATTGTAGCTCCGTGTAGCTTCGGTTTTCTGTTGAATCTCTATCTTACTATCACTCTCTGTTGTTTAAAGTGATAAAATATAACTTAATTTCCACCATATTTCTGATATTATCTATCAAACTAATCTGATTATTTTGATAATTCACTTTTATTGTAAAACCATGAGTGCAGTACGTTAGCATTCGTTAGCCAGTTAGCTTGTCATTCGCATTTCCATTTGGGTTTCCATTTGCGTTTCTATTCATGTATATTCATCAAACAACAGTGGTAAGTGAGAATCATTCATCAATCACGGTGAGTAATGGAGAGACACACATCCAAACTTTAATTGAGGATAGTAAGAATGTGAGAGCTGTAGATACGGCTTTGGATGCGACTAGCTCAGGGACTCCTGTACATTGTTCGGTTCCGGTAACAGCACCTCTGCAGCAGGGCAACTGTGAGGCGGCTTAGTCGCGGGTCAAAACACCGCTCTTCTGTTCCGATCAAAACATCAAACAGGTTCTCCCCACTCAGTGATGCACCCACTTAGAAACCTGATGAAAGTGTTCTAGTTATTGGCATTCTATTGTACGGAACGTGAAAATAGAGACACCAGCCACCATAGTCCAATGTTTACCAGGAGCAAGAGCACCTGACATCTTGGCAAATTTAAAAGTGCTGGCTAATGCTAAACGTAAATTCAATGTTATCCATGCTGGCACTAATGATGTTCGACTTCACCAGTCGGAGATCACTAAAAATAACATTAAAGAGGTGTGTGAACTTGCAAAAACGATGTCAGACACTGTAATATGCTCTGGTCCTTTCCTTGCTTACCGTTGTGACGAGATACATAGCAGGCTGTCGTCACTCAATGGCTGGATGTTTAAGTGGTGCCCGCAGAATAACATAGGTTTCATAGACAATTGGATGAGTTTTTGGGGCAGACCTGACCTGTTGAAAAGAGATGGCCTTCATCCCTCTTGCGTTGGTGTCGCTCTTCTCTCTAGAAATATGGTACTTATTCTTTGAGTCATAGTTTGTACTTGACTAGCTGGGGCTCAGGTCAGGAAGCAGACAGATTGGCTAACCCAACCATCTGCTAGCCACCTCATGTCACAGAATCAGTTAATTCTCAGCACATAGAGACACTTTCACCTAGATATCTCATTATAGAGACTGTGTCTGTTCCCCGAACTAGAAAATACAAAAAACGTCTAAACCAATTTAAGAGTAACAATTTAACTGATGTTTAACAAATAAAAAATGTCAGGGCTGCTGCTGGCCAAATGGGTGCCCTAAGTAGGAGGGTATTGTTGTGCCCCCTCCCTCAAATATTATGGAAGTAAAAAATTTAAAATAAAAAACCCACTACAGGGGTCAAAATAGAACTTTAGTAAAATATAAAAGTTAAAAATATATATAATTTTTAATAAAATGGTATTATTTACAAATTACAATTAGCTCTAGACAGTTGCCTATGGCCTATGGCAGTGGTCTCAAACTCAATTCCTGGAGGGCCACAGCTCTGCAGCGTTTAGCTCCAACCATGTCCAAATCACACCTGCTTGATACTGCAGACCTTGATTAGCTGGATCAGGTGTGTTTGATTAGGGTTGGAACTAAAATGTGCAGAGCTGTGGCCCTCCAGGAATTGAGTTTGAGACCAGTGGCCTATGGTATTTTATTAATACAGCTGTCTGATGAGTTTAAGTATTTAGAAATCACACGAAAGAAAATTAAGCAGTTTTTCGATAAAACCATGGTTAATTTTTTGTATCCTGTAAGTATAACAGCAGCAATTACTAGGCCTTTGGCTCCCTTTGCAGACATTTGTAATAATAATGTACACAAATTATTTAATTTGTATTACATTATGTATTTTAACAGTGTTATTCTATGAAACCATATAATTATTAATTAGCCAATCATTATTGCCTCATCGTTTTTATATAATGCATTGTAAGCCATTTTAAAGGTTGTTGTTGGCTAAGGTCTGTTTTTATAACCACAAAAAAAAAAAAATATTATCTTAATACTTCTTTGTAAATTATTATTTAAAGTAAGGGAACATGGAAATTCAGAGAGAATATTAGTGTGCTGGTGGTGGTGAAATTATTACTGACATTAAAACGCGTTATTAACGTCAACAGCCAAAAAAGTTTCACAGGATTATGAATGTACCTGAAACATGGATGTGTTAATGGCGTGTCAGGTCCCCCCCACCGGAATTGGTACCCTATGCGAACTGCGTACTCTGCGTATAGGGAGTGACGGTACTGAAAAATGTATATAATACAGAGAAACAAATTGTAAAGCTTGGCTTATTGAATATCAGGTCCCTTTATACGAAAGCGCTTTTTGTAAATTATATAATCACTGATAATAACCTAGATGTGCTCTGTTTGACAGAAACCTGGCTAAAACCAGATGATTACATTATTTTAAACAAGTGTCACGGAGTGACTTTGTAAGGGCGGAACTAATCGCAGATTGGTGCCCGGACCATAGATGAACGGGATCGCGATCGTGGATTGGGCAGTATGAAGAGAAGGAGGAGTATAAAGAGGGCCTCAGAAACTGCAGAGGAAAACGGGGAAAGTTCTTTGTTTTATTTCAGCCGATACGGCGAGAGAGTTGGAGTGTTTTGGGCGAGTACAGATGAAAGAAGGCAGAGGATATTGTTGGCTGGGCAAAGACGGAGACAAGGGTTTGGCAGAAACAGACACCGGGCTGAGTATATTGGAATGTCTACTTAACTGTGAAATGCTCCATGGACATGTGTAACAAATTCTGAGTGGTTGAAAACAGGAAGACTCACCGGAAGTATCGCCGAAGGAGGCCTTTTCGACAGGGCACGTGGCAGCAGGAGAAGTATCCAGGAGCTGGAAAGAAGAGGGAAAAGAGACCTCGTGTAGTAACGGTGTGAGTACCCTAAACCATCGTACAGCAGTATAATCATCTAGAGTGAACCATCTGTGAGCGTTTTGTGAGTTTGTGGCATAGTATGTGAGCGGCCCCACCGTGGGAGGAGGATTGTGGGTGAGCCGGGACCAGTGAGCGAGAGAGGATGTTGGGCTGTTGTGGCAGCAACGTTTAAATCTGAATATTCGTGGCATCAGTGTCTTCACGACTTCCAGGAAGAGTCTTTGGTCAGACGGGGTGTTGACCCTAAATTCACCAGAGTGTGTGGAGTGCAGTGGGTGAGTCTTTGTCCTTTGCTGTGAGTGTATACACTTGAAAATTGCAGTGTTGTGCTGTGTTGTGTCGTCAACAACCACCTTTCAGGCCCGACGAAATCCTGTGAAGGAAGTGAATACCGAGGCCGCGAAGAAAACATCTCCAATTATATGCCGTCGATGACATCCTGACCCTTCTTCCCCACGTGACGGTGGTGGGAAACAATTTCAAGTAAGAACAGTGTGGATCTATTGGGAAGTATTAATGGTGAGGAGTTGGCTGCTGTAGGAGGAAATCAGCTGTGCGTGTATTGTTACCTGCTGTGGAGTTCTTCAAAGGTTCGTCCCTGTCTAGATCTCTTGACTTGTCGGTTGGTAGAAAGAAGAGGGAAGCGTTCGACCCATCCAGTGTAGTACACCCCCGGGTGAGACAACTTACCTGTGTGTGACGCCAGCGGAGGCCGTGTTCGGCCCAACGCAACAGTTTTCGATCCGCCTCTCTGTCAGCAGTTGGTAGAAGCCTCAGAAAAGGAACGTCTGACGTCTATTCCCTCGAAGGTCTGTGAGTTACATCACTTCCTGTTTCCCTGTATATTCACCGTAAGCGTATGCCCAAAGCTAAAGTCAGCATATTGTGTTGTACACCCACCTGTCTGCCCAGAGTAAAGTCCCAGTTATATTGGATGTACTTACCTTATGCCCAAAGCTAAAGCCAGCATGTTGTGTTGTACACTCGCGTGTATGCCCAAGTGAAGTCCCAGTTACATTTGATGTACTTACCCTATGCCCAAAGCTAAGGCCAGCATATTGTGTTGTACACTCGCCTGTATGCCCAAGTGAAGTCTCAGTTACCTTTGATGTACTTATCTTATGCCCAAAGCTAAAGCCAGCATATTGTGTTGTACACTCGCCTGTATGCCCAAGTGAAGTCCCAGTTACCTTTGATGTACTTACCCTATGCCCAAAGCTAAAGCCAGCATATTGTGTTGTACACTCGCCTGTCTGCCCAGAGTGAAGTCCCAGTTATATTGGATGTACTTACCTTATGCCCAAAGCTAAAGCCAGCATATTGTGTTGTACACTCGCCTGTCTGCCCAGAGTGAAGTCCCAGTTGTATTGGATGTACTTACCTTATGCCCAAAGCTAAAGCCAGCATATTGTGTTGTACACTCGCCTGTCTGCCCAGAGTGAAGTCCCAGTTGTATTGCTTACCTTATGCCCAAGCTAAAGCCAACTCGCCCTCAGTGAAACCCCAGTTGTCTTTCCTACGGACTTACTTGTGCCCCCCGAGTGAAGAGCCAGCGGCCCCTCTGTCCACTATCCGTGTCCAGTCCTGTTACACTTACCTTTATGCTCTTGTGCAGATCTAGCGGGTCCCTTTGAAGCGTCTACCTGCATGTCGACTCGTCACTCAGGATACAGAGACCGTGGAAACCCCCTCCCGTACACTTACCAGTACGGTTTTAGTTGGATCCCGGCAGCCCTTGGGCAGTTCCCCCAGCATCTGGACGACCGGGAGTATAATCCGCTGGGTCGCCTCGGAGTTCGTCAAAAGTAGCAGCAGGTATCCATTGTGCATCCAAACTCTCAATACTTACCACTTGTATCTGTTACGTCCAGGAAAGGAGAGGGCCCTGGACAGTCGTCCTGCAAGCCAGAACAAAGGGGCACTTGTGAATAAGCTGATTGTCGTCACATAGCCAGAAGGAAAGAGGAGTGAAGGACTCACCTGAGATCTCCCGTGACGGAGTCTAAGAGACTCGAGACTGTTACTCTCCAAAAGGAGGGTTGGATTTTAGCCTCCCTTCCCCATACCCTTTTTTTTTTTAGTAATTTAATAAAGTTTGTTTTAATATTTACTTACCGGCTCTCGTGTGTCATTGGGGTGTTCTTGGGACCTCCTCGAGGTGGAAATTAGGAAGGGGCGTGACTCACAACATCTGTGGTCCGCTCCGACCTGTGACAGATTTTTGGCGTAGTCGGCAGGATTCCACCTCGGGTTGAGCGACCAAAGTTCCCCAATGGCCGACAACGAGTTGCCAGAGGCCCTACCCCGAGTCATGCCAGTGTTTATGGGGAACCCCTGGATCCAGAAGTACGGCGGAACTGAGTCTGAAGTACGATTAGCTGAATGGAAAGCTCAGATCGAATATTTGGCCGGGATTCAAGGGTTGAGTGCGGCACAGCAGCTGCAGTTTGTTCTTAATTCTCTAGAGGGGGAAGCGCGGCGGGAAGTCCAGGCCGCCCCAGAAGCCGTCCGAGCCACCGCTCAAACCGTCTTCCAGTTCTTGACGGAACAATATGGCGATACCACCCCAGTAGCTGTCCTTAGAGCACAGTTTTTTAACTGTAAACAAGGCCCCCGACAATCCATCAGAGCTTTTGCACTGCGACTGCGAGAGCAGTTTACGAGGCTACAAGGACGTCAAGATCATGGTCTCGGGGACGGAGAGACCTTGTTGAGGGATCAATTTCTGCTGGGGTTGAGAGAAGGCCCAGTACGTCAGAGCCTGCGAGTGCAGTTCCGAAGAGACCCTGAGCTTACATTCGAGGACCTGAAGAAGGAGGCGGTGGCTCTGGAGATCGATCAGGCCGAAGTAAAAGACCCCCCTGTGTGTGCGGCCGTAAGTGGCACTGCAACGGCTGCTCCAGAAGTAGCAGACTGGAAGCAGGCCTTGAAGTTGGAACTCCTCAAAGATGTCCGTGAACAAATGACAGAGTTGTCTAAGACCCTTTTGGAGGAACTGCGACTCGGCACTTCGAGGCAAGAGGTAAGGCCTGCCCCCCGAGACCGTGTGTATTCAGATGGTGGCCGAGATCCAGGAAGGCGACCTAGCCGGCCTACCCGCCCTCGATTCGAGTGGGATGAACAAGGGCGACCGATTTGTAACCGTTGCGGAGAACCTGGCCACTACAGTCAACAGTGTGGTCCCCGAAGAGGCTCGGAGGGGGGTTTTTAGGTCGACCGGCCACAGTGGGTCGTGTGGTCGGGACCCCCTTAGATGACCCATCTATAGAAGCTGGCTCGAAGGACAAGATGATTGGGCATAGCCCTGTGGTGGAGGTCCAAGTGTGTGGCATCAAGGTACAATGCCTCGTGGACACTGGATCGCAAGTCACCCTATTTTCTGAGAGTCTGTCACAAGACCTGTTTGGGAAACAGAATGTGCAAGGAACAGAGGCCCCCTGGCTCACCCTGAAGGGAGCAAATGGGTTAGACATCCCCTATATTGGCTACAGACTAGCGGACTTGGAAATTCACGGAATTGTCGTGCCCCAGAAAGGAGTGATCATCGTCCAAGACCACTGCTTGGGAACTCATAGAGCCCTCTTAGGTATGAATGTCCTCTCGGAGTGTTGGGAGGAATTATTTCGGGCCAAGCCCGTTCAGAAAATACCGCCTGCAGAACGACAAGAATGGGAACGTGTTGCGGCTGATTGTCGCCGGGTGCAGATGACCAGGGTTCGGAGGGACCGGGAAGAGACTGGTCGAGTAGCTTGCCGCTATGCACTGTCCGTACCGGCCCGAAGTGAGGCCATAGTATGGGTAAGGGTCCCCCAACAAGAACACAGGCCAGAAGGCTGGGTACTGGTAGAGCCCCATTTGGATTGTCAGTATGTGGAAGTGGCCCGAGGACTGGCGGTGGTTCGACGAGGACGAGTTCCGGTAAAGGTACGAAATGAGAAGCCCTGTGCCATACATCTACATAAACACCAACGTTTGGCAAGAGTAACGATGGTGGAGCCCCATCAAGTGCGAGAAGAAAGGGACGTGAGTTTCCGCCAGGTATGCCCCACAGTGGTCGAAGTGGGCCTGACTCAAGTAGACTCGCCCTCCAGGAGGGCTGGGGAAGAGGTGCCCGGCCACCTATTGGGCGAATCCCTACGAGGAGAGGAATTGGAACAGACTCAGACACGTAAGCTACAGGAACTTCTAAGGAAGTGGCAGCATGTCTTCTCTGCCCATGATGAAGATTATGGATGTACGAACATAGTGAAACATCGGATCCCCACGGGCGAAGCTGGACCCAGTCGCGAGAGATATCGCCCGATACCACCTACTTTATATACTGAGGTTCGGACTCTGCTACAAGGTATGCTCGACCAGGGGATCGTTCGAGAAAGCAGTAGCTCGTGGGCGGCTCCTATTGTACTGGTGCAGAAGAAGACAGGGGCCTGGAGGTTCTGTGTCGACTACCGAAAACTGAACCAAGTGACTAAGAAGGATGCCTTTCCATTACCTAGAATTGAAGACTCACTCGCCAGTTTAACAAAATCAGCTTGGTACTCCACGTTGGATTTGGCCAGCGGATATTGGCAGGTGCAGGTGGAAGAGGTAGACCGGGAGAAGAAGACCGCCTTCACGACCCCGTTTGGTCTTTTTGAATGGGACCGGATGCCCTTTGGCCTTTGTAACGCCCCGGCCACGTTCCAGCGGCTCATGCAACGGTGTTTGGGAGGTCAGTTGATGGAGTCCACACTCGTATATCTTGATGATGTGATTGTCTATTCCCCAGACTTTGAATCCCATCTGCAACATCTGGAGAAGGTCTTTCAGGCGATGGAGAGGTATGGGTTGAAGCTCCAACCAGACAAGTGCCACCTGCTGCAGAGAGAGGTCAAGTTTTTGGGCCACTGTGTGAGTGCCGCGGGG
The DNA here is from genome assembly GCF_018340385.1 of Cyprinus carpio. Taxonomy (NCBI): domain Eukaryota; kingdom Metazoa; phylum Chordata; class Actinopteri; order Cypriniformes; family Cyprinidae; genus Cyprinus; species Cyprinus carpio. The sequence continues at coordinate 5,367,422 of NC_056616.1, forward strand.
GTTTCTGTGGACCCGGAAAAGGTAGCAGCAGTACGAGAATGGAGCTGCCCCAAAGACAGTGAGGCAAGTGAGATCATTCTTGGGCTTTGTAGGATACTATCGACGGTTTATCAAAGATTTTTCTAAGATCGCAAAGCCCTTGAATCAGCTGCTGTCCGGGACGGGACGCCCTCGAGGCCGCGGTTCCCCTGCCATTACGTAGAGTCCCGAGTGTGAGACTGCCTTCCAACGGCTGAAGCAGGAGCTGTTGCAAGCCCCGATTTTAGCCTACGCTGACTTCACTAAACCCTTCGTTCTTTACACAGATGCCAGCAACCTCGGCTTGGGGGCAGTGCTAGCCCAACGGCAGGAGGGAGTGGAACGGGTCATTGCGTATGCTAGTCGGAGTCTTCATCCCGCTGAGAGGAACGACGCCAATTATAGTTCCTTCAAACTGGAGTTGTTGGCATTGAAGTGGGCACTCAGCGAAAAATTCAAAGACTACCTCTGGGGCGCTCAGGTAACAGTGATCACTGATAACAACCCGCTTGTGCACCTACAGACAGCGAAGCTGGGGGCTGTGGAGCAGCGGTGGGTGGCCCAGCTAGCGAATTATGATTACCAGCTCCAGTATCGGCCTGGGCGAGAGCACACCAACGCCGACGCCCTGTCCCGACTCCCGGCGGTGGGAAATTCGAGGAGTCCATCGGAACCAGTATCAGACCAAGAAGAGGAGGGGTACATGGTAGGCGTGGTGGAAGCGCCTGGAGGTCAACGAGAGGTGGTGCCCGTAAGTTGGGGATGGGACCCCCCCGCCGATGGAGGGGGAGGCAACAAGGAGACAGAGAGGTGAGGACCCTGAGTCAATGGCTGGAACATGGCCGAAGGCCAACGCCGGCGGAAAGGCAAGCCCAAGTTGGGACAGGACGAAAGCTGCTGGGGCAATGGACGAAGCTCAAGTTGAGAGACGGAGTATTGTGCAGAATCATCAGAGATCCGGGGCTAGATGAGGAGATCTGCCAGATTGTGGTACCAGAAAATCAGGTACGAGCTTTATTAGCGGCTTACCATGACCAGCTGGGGCATCAAGGACAGGAGAAAAAACTGTGTCCCTTCTGCGCCGACACTTTTATTGGCCAGGACTAGAAGCATCAGTGAGTGCTTTCATCCAGGCGTGTCCCCGATGTACTCTATTTAAATCAAGGCAAGAGGCCAGAGCACCGATGGTCCCCATTAACGCAAAAGCCCCTCTCCACATTGTAGCCATGGACTTCCTGACGCTGGGCCGACCCATGGACCGTTACCAGAATATTCTTGTGGTCACTGATCTGTTTACGAAATATGCTTGGGCTGTTCCTACACTAGATCAGACGGCTAACACCACCGCCACGGCCTTGTGGAGGGCTGTCTTCCAGCCGTTCGGATGCCCCGAGTTCCTGCATTCGGACCAAGGACCCAACTTTGAGTCTCGAGTGATAAAGGAACTGTGCCAACTGTATGGGTGTACGAAGACTCACACTACTTCCTACCATCCCCAGGGTAATGGGGGGTGCGAGAGGTTTAATCAGACCCTGCTGGGCCTACTGGGCACATTGGACCGGGATCATCAGGACGACTGGGTGAGTGCCTTGCCAAATCTAATCCAGGCCTACAATAACAGCGTACACAGTACTACGGGGTATGCCCCTACTTATCTAATGTTTGGCAGACATGTGCGGATGCCAACAGATCTGATGTTGGGAACGGCAATGGCCGAGGAAGAGGTGAGCCTGACAGAGTGGGTGGTCCGTCATCATCAACGCCTCCATTTTGCTTACGAGCAAGTCACCAAGCGGATACGAGTGGCCGGAGAAAAGAACAAGCGGCTATACGATCGGACGGCACGAGAGGCCCCCCTACTCCCTGGAGAAAGAGTACTGGTGCGGGACCACAGGCGACGAGGTAAAGGAAAGTTGAGTGACCGGTGGGAGACCACTCCATATGTGATCCAAGGCCAGCAGCGGCCTGGACAACCTGTGTACACGATTCGCCCAGAAGGGAAGGCCGGGCCGGACAGAGTAGTCCACCGCAATATGATCCGCCCCTGTCCAAATTATCCTAGCCCTGTGGAGGAGGCTCCAAAAGAGCCGGCACCCGTAGCCCCGTGGATTGGGGGATGGGCCGTGGTCCCAAGGGGCCCTGTGAATGTACCCGCCCGAGTGGTCCCGAGGGGCCCTGTGGATGTGCCTGCCAGAGTTGACCCTACTTCTCCACCTCGGCGGTCCCAGCGAGAGAACCGAGGACGCCCCCCTACACGTTACGGTGAGTGGGCAGAGAGACGTTCTAGGGACTAGAACGGATTGGCGGGGGAGGATGTCACGGAGTGACTTTGTAAGGGCGGAACTAAAAAATGACGGAGATTGGTTCCGCCCGGACCATAATTCTCAAACACCGGGAACTCCGGGAAGGGAAATCAGGGTTTTATTGATCGCAGGTGGATAGATGAACGGGGCGATCGTGGATTGGGCAGTATGAAGAGAAGGAGGAGTATAAAGAGGGCCTCAGAAACTGCAGAGGAGGGGGGAAAGTTCTTTGTTTTATTTCAGCCGATACGGCGAGAGAGTTGGAGTGTTTGGGCGAGTACAGAGGAAAGAAGGCAGAGGATATTGTTGGCTGGGCAAAGACGGAGACAAGGGTTTGGCAGAAACAGACACCGGGCTGAGTATATTGGAATGTCTACTTAACTGTGAAATGCTCCATGGACATGTGTAACAAATTCTGAGTGGTTGAAAACAGGAAGACTCACCGGAAGTATCGCCGAAGGAGGCCTTTTCGACAGGGCATGTGGCAGCAGGAGAAGTATCCAGGAGCTGGAAAGAAGAGGGAAAAGAGACCTCGTGTAGTAACAGTGTGAGTACCCTAAACCATCGTACAGCAGTATAATCATCTAGAGTGAACCATCTGTGAGCGTTTTGTGAGTTTGTGGCATAGTATGTGAGCGGCCCCACCGTGGAGGAGGATTGAGGGTGAGCCGGGACCAGTGAGCGAGAGAGGATGTTGGGCTGTTGTGGCGGCAACGTTTAAATCTGAATATTCGTGGCATCAGTGTCTTCACGACTTCCAGGAAGAGTCTTTGGTCAGACGGGGTGTTGACCCTAAATTCACCAGAGTGTGTGGAGTGCAGTGGGTGAGTCTTTGTCCTTTGCTGTGAGTGTATACACTTGAAAATTGCAGTGTTGTGCTGTGTTGTGTCGTCAACAACCACCTCTCAGGCCCGACGAAATCCTGTGAAGGAAGTGAATACCGAGGCGGGCGAAGAAAAAACATCTCCAATTATATGCCGTCGATGACATCCTGACCCTTCTTCCCCACGTGACGGTGGTGGGAAACAATTTCAAGTAAGAACAGTGTGGATCTATTGGGAAGTATTAATGGTGAGGAGTTGGCTGCTGTAGGAGGAAATCAGCTGTGCGTGTATTATTACCTGCTGTGGAGTTCTTCAAAGGTTCGCCCCTGTCTAGATCTCTTGACTTGTCGGTTGGTAGAAAGAAGAGGGGGAAGCGTTCGACCCATCCAGTGTAGTACACCCCGGGTGAGACAACTTACCTGTGTGTGACGCCAGCGGAGGCCGTGTTCGGCCCAACGCAACAGTTTTCGATCCGCCTCTCTATCAGCAGTTGGTGGAAGCCTCAGAAAAGGAACGTCTGACGTCTATTCCCTCGAAGGTCTGTGAGTTACATCACTTCCTGTTTCCCTGTATATTCACCGTAAGCGTATGCCCAAAGCTAAAGTCAGCATATTGTGTTGTACACCCACCTGTCTGCCCAGAGTAAAGTCCCAGTTATATTGGATGTACTTACCTTATGCCCAAAGCTAAAGCCAGCATATTGTGATGTACACTCGCCTGTATGCCCAAGTGAAGTCCTTACCTTTGATGTACCCATGCCCAAAGCTAAAGCCAGCATATTGTTTTGTACACTCGCCTGTCTGCCCAGAGTGAAGTCCCAGTTACCTTTGGATGTACTTACCTTATGCCCAAAGCTAAAGCCAGCATATTGTGTTGTACACTCGCCTGTCTGCCCAGAGTGAAGTCCCAGTTGTATTGGATGTACTTACCTTATGCCCAAAGCTAAAGCCAGCAAATTGTGTTGTACACTCACCTGTCTGCCCAGAGTGAAGTCCCAGTTGTATTGGATGTACTTACCTTATGCCCAAAGCTAAAGCTAGCATATTGTGTTGTACACTCGCCCTGTCTGCCCAGAGTGAAGTCCCAGTTGTATTGGATGTACTTACCTTATGCCCAAAGCTAAAGCCAACATATTGTGTTGTACACACTCGCCTGTATGCTCAAGTGAAACCCCAGTTGTCCTTCCTACGGACTTACTTGTGCCCCCCGAGTGAAGAGCCAGCGGCCCCTCTGTCCACTATCCGTTTCCAGTCCTGTTACACTTACCTTTATGCTCTTGTGCAGATCTAGCGGGTCCGCTTTGAAGCGTCTACCTGCATGTCGACTCGTCACTCAGGATACAGAGACCGTGGAAACCCCCCCCCGTACACTTACCAGTACGGTTTTAGTTGGATCCCGGCAGCCCTTGGGCAGTTCCCCCAGCATCTGGACGACCGGGAGTATAATCCGCTGGGTCGCCTCGGAGTTCGTCAAAAGTAGCAGCAGGTATCCATTGTGCATCCAAACTCTCAATACTTACCACTGGTATCTGACGTCCAGGAAAGGAGAGGGCCCTGGACAGTCGTCCTGCAAGCCAGAACAAAGGGGCACTTGTGAATAAGCTGATTGTCGTCACATAGCCAGAAGTAAAGAGGAGTGAAGGACTCACGAGCCCGGACCAGTGAGCGAGAGAGGATGTTGGGCTGTTGTGGCGGCAACGTTTAAATCTGAATATTCGTGGCATCAGTGTCTTCACGACTTCCAGGAAGAGTCTTTGGTCAGACGGGGTGTTGACCCTAAATTCACCAGAGTGTGTGGAGTGCAGTGGGTGAGTCTTTGTCCTTTGCTGTGAGTGTATACACTTGAAAATTGCAGTGTTGTGCTGTGTTGTGTCGTCAACAACCACCTTTCAGGCCCGACGAAATCCTGTGAAGGAAGTGAATACCGAGGCGGGCGAAGAAAACATCTCCAATTATATGCCGTCGATGACATCCTGACCCTTCTTCCCCACGTGACGGTGGTGGGAAAACAATTTCAAGTAAGAACAGTGTGGATCTACTGGGAAGTATTAATGGTGAGGAGTTGGCTGCTGTAGGAGGAAATCAGCTGTGCGTGTATTGTTACCTGCTGTGGAGTTCTTCAAAGGTTCGTCCCTGTCTAGATCTCTTGACTTGTCGGTTGGTAGAAAGAAGAGGGAAGCGTTCGACCCATCCAGTGTAGTACACCCCGGGTGAGACAACTTACCTGTGTGTGACGCCAGCGGAGGCCGTGTTCGGCCCAACGCAACAGTTTTCGATCCGCCTCTCTGTCAGCAGTTGGTAGAAAGCCTCAGAAAAGGAACGTCTGACGTCTATTCCCCTCGAAGGTCTGTGAGTTACATCACTTCCTGTTTCCCTGTATATTCACCGTAAGCGTATGCCCAAAGCTAAAGTCAGCATATTGTGGTTGTACACCCACCTGTCTGCCCAGAGTAAAGTCCCAGTTATATTGGATGTACTTACCCTATGCCCAAAGCTAAAGCATATTGTGTTGTACATATGCCCAAGTGTGTTACATTGTTACCTAGGCCAGCGCACTGTATGCCCAAGTGAAGTCTCAGTTACCTTTGATGTACTTATCTTATGCCCAAAGCTAAAGCCAGCATATTGTGTTGTACACTCGCGTGTATGCCCAAGTGAAGTCCCAGTTACCTTTGATGTACTTACCCTATGCCCAAAGCTAAAGCCAGCATATTCTGTGTGTGTACACTCGCCTGCTAAAGCCAGGCATATTGTGTTGTAACCGCCCAGAGTGAAGTCCCAGTTGTATTGGATGTACTTACCTTATGCCCAAAGCTAAAGCCAGCATATTGTGTTGTACACTCGCCTGTCTGCCCAGAGTGAAGTCCCAGTTGTATTGGATGTACTTACCTTATGCCCAAAGCTAAGGCCAACATATTGTGTTGTACACTCGCCTGTATGCTCAAGTGAAACCCCAGTTGTCTTTCCTACGGACTTACTTGTGCCCCCCGAGTGAAGAGCCAGCGGCCCCTCTGTCCACTATCCGTGTCCAGTCCTGTTACACTTACCTTTATGCTCTTGTGCAGATCTAGCGGGTCCCTTTGAAGCGTCTACCTGCATGTCGACTCGTCACTCAGGATACAGAGACCGTGGAAACCCCCTCCCGTACGGTTTTAGTTGGATCCCGGCAGCCCTTGGGCAGTTCCCCCAGCATCTGGACGACCGGGAGTATAATCCGCTGGGTCGCCTTGGAGTTCGTCAAAAGTAGCAGCAGGTATCCATTGTGCATCCAAACTCTCAATACTTACCACTTGTATCTGTTACGTCCAGGAAAGGAGAGGGCCCTGGACAGTCGTCCTGCAAGCCAGAACAAAGGGGCACTTGTGAATAAGCTGAATGTCGTTACATAGCCAGAAGGAAAGAGGAGTGAAGGACTCACCTGAGATCTCCCGTGACGGAGTCTAAGAGACTCGAGACTGTTACTCTCCAAAAGGAGGGTTGGATTTTAGCCTCCCTTCCCCATACCCTTTTTTTTTAGTAATTTAATAAAGTCTGTTTTAATATTTACTTACCGGCTCTCGTGTGTCATTGGGGTGTTCTTGGGACCTCCTCGAGGTGGAAATTAGGAAGGGGCGTGACTCACAACATCTGTGGTCCGCTCCGACCTGTGACACAAGGTACTATGAAAAGATTCCTTCGGTGTGAAACCCCTCATGGTGGGCCTTGCTCTGACACCACAGCAGCTTGGGGCACATAGCTGCCTCCAAAAAAAAATTGTGAAAGGGGATCCACTCAACAAGCAGACATAGTCCATATACTGTTCCAAAGTCAGTTCATTTCTTCCACTAGGCATGCAAGAGCTTAAGGGTTTGTTTAAGCCATAACAGTACATGTCTTTAAAAATGGCATCCTTCCAGTCTAAATGGTTAGCCAAATAACAGAACTGGGGAGTATAATCACTGATGGATTTATATTCAACAATTTGTTTCCTCTGTGTCTCTCTGCATCACCGTAGCACCATTTTAGAGAATATGCACTGGACGCAAACAGCGTACACCCTTCTGTGTCAGCCGTGACACAAAGATACATTTTCTATATGTATTTACGTTTTGATTTGAACAAAAACAGCACATCCGTGCAGTGCGGCTGACACAGAAAAGCATACATGTGGAGTATCCCTTTAATACTTGTTTTAGGAACAGAATTTCCTCTTCTGGAACCATGTTTGGTCAGTTATTCTGTAATGCCGGGTTAACAAAGGCAAGATGAGTGCAGTATAAAGTTTCAAAAGCAGTATAAAGTTTATTAACAAAATAAAGGAAAACAAACATGGGTAACACACGAAATATGGAGCTGGAGCAAACTAGAAACCAAGACAATAGCATCTGCAGGGAAACAACTTCTGTTGTAGTCTTGATTTGATCAACTTCTCACATCTTTACTGACCTTGTTTAACTCTACTCCAGTGCACATGTACTTTCCTGGGGTTTTTGCCTTTAGTCTAAAGGTTTGAAAGCACATTTTGTACAGGCTGCATAGTTCCTGTATGTCAGCTCTGATTAATTTCTCTTTGATTCACAGGTAAATGCTCCCAGGCTTTAGATTGCAAAGAGATTAATGAAGAATGAAGCGTTAGTACAAAAGTGGGTTATACCTGCTGTCTGGGGAGCATTTTACCCAGTCCTGTGCTTAGAGTATGCCAGCAAGCACTGGCTGCATCCAGTGGGCAGTCTATTTAAAAAAGAACTGAAGAAAAAGGCAAGGCTCCTGAACCAATAACGTTGCCTCGTTATCAAGTCAATTCAAGTCACCTTTATTTATATAGCACTTTTAACAATACAGATTGTGTCAAAGCAACTTTACAGCTGAGTCTTTACTCATTTTCAAAAACCATCTAAAGACTCATCTTTTTCACCAGCACTTAACCAACTAATACTAGCACTTACCTTTTCTTGTCTTGTCTAGCATATTCTTAAAAAAAAAACCGAAAAAAAAAAACCTGGCTACGTGTTCCGTACTAGACTAACTGAGACTTGTCATGGCACTTGTATACTGTTGTTGTTCTCTTGTTGGTCTGATTGTTTCTATTGTTCTCATTTGTAAGTCGCTTTGGATAAAAGTGTCTGCTAAATGATTAAATGTAAATGTAAACTTTACAGTATTAAATAGGAAAATAATGTGTCAATTATGCAAAATGACAATATTAAACACTCAATTTTCAGTAAAAGGCAGTTCATCACTGAATTCAGTGATATCATCACCCAGCTCAGTTCAGTTTAAATAGTATGTGTGCAATCGATGATATCGCTGGATATTAAGTGTTCCCAACTAAGCAAGCCAGAAGCGACAGCAGCAAGGAACCAAAACTCCATTGTTGACAGAATGGAGAAAAAACCTTGGGAGAAAACAAGCTCAGTCAGGGGGTCAGTTCTCCTCTGGCCAGACGAAACCAGCAGTTCAATTCCAGGCTGCATCAAAGTCAAATTGTGCAGAGGACTCATCTGGTTCCTGTAGTCTTGTCCCGGTGGCTGTCTAGGAGACAAGGTCTTCACTGGGGATTTGTCTATGGGGCTCATCTAGTTGTCCTGGTCTCCGCTGACATTCAGGGCTGTAGAGGTCATTTCTAAGTGCTGATCCACCATCTGGGCTGGATACGTACAGGATCCAGGTGACTGCAGTGACTATCTGATCTGGATACAGACTGGATCTGGTGGCTACGGTGACCTCGGAATAAGAAAGAAATAGAATAATATTAGCGTAGATGCCATTCTTCTAACAATGTAGCAAGTATATCAGGTGTTATGGAAAGTGTTCCTGGTTCTGGTTGTCCTAATTAGTGCAGCCTAAAAATTCTTCAATGGATTTGAATATTAGAAGCGTGTTATGTGTAAACCAGGTTAAAGAGATGGATCTTTAATCTAAAGTTAAACTGACAGAGTGTGTCTGCCTCCCGAACAATGTTAGGTATCAGTATGATATAGTTGTATACTGTAGGTGATGTCTTCACTTGTTTTCAGGTCCATGTTGATTTAGTTAATGGTCCATACTAGGGCAAGTATTTATGTTTGGTGTATAACTCTGCACCAATTGTACTATGGACTAGAGGTGTACTGCAAAGACAATATTTGTATCTATGTCCGTGCAATCATAAAATTATCTGGTTATTAACAAGTGTTGTAATAAGAGTTGTATAATTGATAAAATTATTTAGGAATGTAATAATATAACACTATAAAAAGTATTTTTATAATTACATTCAATTCCTAGCATTACATTTAACTCTATTCCATTTATAGTTACCATATAGTAAACCTCCCTTTTAAAACAACCTGGAGGAGGATAAAACAAGCAAACATTCCTATAGACTTACATTATGCACCCAAGTCATATGTTGTTGGGAAAATCTAAATAGAAGCTAAATAGAAACCACCTAGAACGAACTAGCAACTGCATAGTAATGCTCTCACAACCACTGTTTGTCTCTGAGCAACACACAGCGGCATTTCATTTCTTAATGCACGTTTTGAAAGAATTGGGTTAACCATTTGGCGCATTGAACCATTGGCCATAGGCGCATTGGATTTGAAGTGGTTCTGCACAGATCGGTGTATGACATCAATGTACTGCGAGAATGGTCCAAAAGCATAAGGATCCGTCTGCTCTTGCGGTACTTTTATGTCACACACCGATCGGTCTGATGGTGATGATCTGCTTCAATGGACCATTTACTTCACTCCTGAATGAGTCAGCCATTTTAAGGGGTCATATGATGCTGCTAAAAAGAACATTATTTTGTGTATTTGGTGTAATGCAATGTGTTTATGCGGTTTAAGGTTAAAAAAACACATTATTTTCCATATAATGTACATTATTGTTTCTCCTCTGCCTTTCTGAAACGCATTGATTTTTACAAAGCTCATCATTCTGAAAAAGCAAGGTGTGCTCTGATTGGCCAGCTATCCAGTGTGTTGTGATTGGTCGAATGCCTCAAGCGTATGACGGAAATGTTATACCCCTTAACATACTATGCCGTCTCCCAGGCCAGCAGCACGAGACTCAGTCCAGCTGCTCTGCTTGTGCACATCCCATCATCGGTTCTCTTTTAGCAGTTCAGTCAATGTACTGTAAAGAGTAACTGAATAACTCTGGATATTGGTTTATTCGTGTCAGAGGGATTGTATGGCATGTTTATAAACCGAATAACTTAAGTAATTTGTGGATTAGTGCATACTGGAGACGCGAACCGTTTCAAACGATTCAGTTCGATTTGGGTAACTACTGTAGTTCGACCGGTTCACTAAGAAGATCCGGTTAAATAGAAAGATTACTTCGCGATCCGGACATCACTAAGATGAGACAAAACCAATACAACCCATTACAAACGAGGCATTTGTTGCATCCAGTGGGGACATACAGTGGGTACGGAAAGTATTCAGACCCTCTTAAATTTTTCACTCTTTGTTATATTGCAGCTATTTGCTAAAAGTATTTAAGTTCATTTTTTTTCCTCAATGTACACGCAGCACCCCATATTGACAGAAAAAACACAGAATTGTTGACATTTTTGCACATTCATTAAAAAAGAAAAACTGAAATATCACATAGTCCTAAGTATTCAGACCCTTTGCTCAGTATTTAGTAGAAGCACCCTTTTGATCTAATACAGCCATGAGTCTTTTTGGGAAAGATGCAACAAGTTTTTCACACCTGGATTTGGGGATCCTCTGCCATTCCTCCTTGCAGATCCTCTCCAGTTCTGTCAGGTTGGATGGTAAACGTCAGTGGACAGCCATTTTCAGGTCTCTCCAGAGATGCTCAATTGGGTTTAAGTCAGGGCTCTGGCTGGGCCATTCAAGAACAGTCACCGAGTTGTTGTGAAGCCACTCCCTCATTATTTTAGCTGTGTGCTTAGGGTCATTGTCTTGTTGGAAGGTGAACCTTCGGCTCAGTCTGAGGTCCTGAGCACTCTGCAGAAGGTTTTCATCCAGAATATCCCTGTACTTGGCCGCATTCATCTTTCCCTTGATTGCAACCAGTCGTCCTGTCCCTGCAGCTGAAAAACACCCCCACAGCATGATGCTGCCACCTCCATGCTTCACTGTTGGGACTGTATTGGACAGGTGATGAGCAGTGCCTGGTTTTCTCCACACATACCATTTAGAATTAAGGACAAAAAGTTCTATATTGGTCTCATCAGAGCAGAGAATATTATTTCTCTGTTTTTTAGCAAACTCCATGCGGGCTTTCATGTGTCTTGCACTGAGGAGAGGCTTCTGTCGGGCCACTCTGCCATACTCTCCCGACTGGTGGAGGGCTGCAGTGATGGTTGACTTTCTACAACTTTCTCCCATCTCCCGACTGCATCTTTGGAGCTCAGCCACAGTGATCTTTGGGTTCTTCTTTATCTCTCTCACCAAGGCTCTTCTCCCCAGATAGCTCAGTTTGGCCGGATGGCCAGCTCTAGGAAGGGTTCTGGTCATCCCAAACGTCTTCCATTTAAGGATTATGGAGGCCACTGTGCTCTTAGGAACCTTAAGTGCAGCAGAATTTTTTTGCAACCTTGGCCAGATCTGTGCCTTGTCACAATTCTGTCTCTGAGCTCTTCAGGCAGTTCCTTTGACCTCATGATTCTCATTTGCTCTGACATGCACTGTGAGCTGTAAGGTCTTATATAGACAGGTATGTGGCTTTCCTAATCAAGTCCAATCAGTATAATCAAACACAGCTGGACTCAAATGAAGGTGTAGGACCATCCAAGGATGATCAGAAGAAATGGACAGCACCTGAGTTAAATATATGAGTGTCACAGCAAAGGGTCTGAATACTTAGGACCATGTGATATTTCAGTTTTTCTTATTTAATAAATCTGCAAAAATGTCAACAATTCTGTGTTTTTCTGTCAATATGGGGTGCTGTGTGTACATTAATGAGGAAAAAAATGATTTTAGCAAATGGCTGCAATATAACTGTGACGAGTGGGGCGGGGCCGAGAGCCGTGGGAACGGAGCGAGGCCGGTGGAGTGATTGGGAAATGAGCGACACCTGCTCCACTCACCGGTCTCGAGTCCCACGGAGGAGATCGGGAGGATATAAAAGAGGAGCGACGACAGTGAAGGACGAGAGAGGACCAGGCCTGGGTTTTATTTTGTGGTTTGGTTTTTGGTTTGTGCGCTATTTTATGTTTATTTGGTCATTAAAGTTTTATTTAAAGATTCGCCGGTTCCCGCCTCCTTCTTCCCGTAATTATGGAGTTTTTTTTATTATTACACTGGTGCCGAAACCCGGGAGGAAGGAGGGACGCACTGCCGAAGATCCCTTGCCGCTGGGGTGAATCCGCGGTGCCATGGAGCAAGGCGTAGCAGTCTGGCGCCGTGGACGCTCGAGGCGGTGGGCTGGAGTGAGTTGCCGGGGACGGACGAACTCGCTGCCGGCCGCCCGCGATGTGGTCTCGTCTCTGTCGCTCCTCATCCTTCCATCTCCTTTTCTCTCGCCTCGTCTGTCTGTCCTACCCCCAGGTCCCTGCAGCCACCATGAGCGGTCCCCCCGGAGGGAAGGGGGGAGGGGGGGAGTAGAGCGCAGTCTCGTGGGTACCCCCCGGCCTGCGAGGGGCGATGGGGGTATGTGACGAGTGGGGCGGGGCCGAGAGCCGTGGGAACGGAGCAAGGCCGGTGGAGTGATTGGGAAATGAGCGACACCTGCTCCACTCACCGGTCTCGAGTCCCACGGAGGAGATCGGGAGGATACAAAAGAGGAGCGACGACAGTGAAGGACGAGAGAGGACCAGGCCTGGGTTTTATTTTGTGGTTTGGCTTTTTGTTTATGCGCGGCAGTCGCCCGTGAGGGGCTGTCGCGCTGTTTTATATTTATTTTGGCATTAAAATTTTACTCCAGTTCCCGCCTCCTCCCTCCCCCAATCATCCAGTTATTTTTAATTTTAAACAGTATAACAATAACTAAGAGTGAAAAATTTAAGGGGGTCTGAATACTTTCCGTACCCACTGTAATTATTGATTATAATGACTTATACTGTCTTTTTATACATTCCGTTGCATATTGTGCTGCGTAAACATAAAACCATGTCTGCATTTGTGATCTGAGAAACAACAAACAACAAGCCTTGTCACGAATCTCAGTGGGGTCTGAGGCTTTTGCTGTCCTGGAGCACATGGGTTTTGTTTTGGTGGCTCGCCAGGTGTTTCACGATCACCGTTATGTTTTCTCCGCCCCTCTTGTTATCCCTGTTAACGTATTCTCCCTCACCTGCACCCTGTTTTACGCTGATTATCTTCCCTTTATCATGCCCTGGTGTTTGCTGTCGTGTGTCAGTCCGTAAGCATTGTTTGAAGCGCTAACCTTCACCTTGCTTTCTGAGTTTTTTTGACCCTGCTGTATTCATTTGATTTTTCCCTGTCTTGTCGGTCTGGTGTCCCTGTTTTTGCCCTCTCCGTCTGCCTGATAACTCTAGGACTCTGGGGAGTTTGTCTGCCCTGTATCTCTCTCTTGCTGAGGCCAGCACCAACTAAGCAGCCAACTCGACTCACCTCTCTCTCGGCTTAGACGCTGGATTCCACTGCGGGCTCGTCACTTTCCCTCGCCGCTGTCTGGCTGATGCCTGTGAAGTCTTCCCGCTGGTCTTCCTGACGGAGTGCTGGCGGTTTCGCTATCCTACTGATTATCCTCAGATCTAATGAACTCTTAATTCATTCATCCGCAGTTGGATCCTGGTCTGGTTTCTCACAGTACGGACTGAACAAGAGATGGATCCAGCGGGTGAGGAGTTTGTTCGGTCGGCAATCGCTCATCAAGGCGCTCTCCTCGGCCACCAAGCCAGCCAGCTCTCGTCCACCGCTCAGGAGCTGGAAACCCCCACTGCCCAAATGGCTGAATTAAGTGGTCGCTTCCGCAAACTGCAAGATTTTCTGTCGTCCGCCGCTTCGGGGGTTCCCCGGCCTCTCACCCGAGCCGCACGCTAACAATACGCCCTTGTATGATGGAGATCTGAATTCATGTCGGGCGTTTCTATCTCAATGTGCGCTGGTATTCGCGCTGCAACCACGCCGTTATGCTACAGAGCGTTTGAAGGTCGCTTATGTCATCACACTGCTGACAGGAAAAGCTTGCGAGTGGGGGACGGCCGTTTGGGATGCTAAAACCCATTTCTGTTCAGACTTTGAGGAATTTCGCTGTGAAATGACGAAGCTGTTTGATCGCTCTGTTAAGGGGGACGAGGCTGCATCTAAACTAGCGCGGTTCCGTCAAGGTAAACAGTCTGTGACTGAATATACCATCCAGTTTAAGACTCTAGCGGCCTCTTGCGATTGGAATGAGGGGGCGTTGCGGGCTATGTTTCGGGAGGGGCTGAACTTCGGCATACAGGACGAGATTGTGACACACGAGTTACCTAAGGACCTGGAGGGCTTTATTTATCTGGCCACTCGAGTCGAGAGCCGCCTTCATTTGCGTCAACGACGCTTGGCCTCACGTCCATCTTTGGGGTTAGAAGAGACCCAGACTTTCAAGGCTCAACAACCACCTCCATTGTCCCAAATGCATCCTGAGCCCATGCAGTTGGGGCGACTTCGATTATCTGCTCATGAGAAACAACATAGGTTGGTGCAGGGTCTCTGCCTCTATTGTGGGAGGCCAGGTCACTTTGCTCAATTGTGCCCGTTAAAAGCCAAGGCCCACTAGTCAACTGGGGAGTCCTAGTGGGTGTTTCTCCTCTCATCTCCCCCCAGTCGCGTACCCAGTTGGCCACCAGGAGGCCTTTGATAATTTAAAGTCCCGATTTATCTCTGCTCCTGTTCTCTCCGTTCCAGATCCTGAACGGCAGTTCATTGTTGAGGTAGATGCGTCTGAAGTTGGGGTAGGCGCAGTCTTGTCCCAGCGCTCCTGTAAGGATGGGAAGGTGCACCCCTGTGCATATTTTTCCCATCGCCTTAACCCTGCAGAACGCAATTACAACATTGGCAATCGTGAGCTGCTGGCAGTGAGGTTGGCCCTGGGTGAGTGGCGCCACTGTTTGGAGGGGTCGGCGCTGCCCTTCTTGCTCTGGACGGATCATAAGAACTTGGAATATATCCATTCGGCCAAGAGGCTGAGTCCGCGCCAGGCCCGCTGGGCACTCTTCTTTGACCGCTTTAATTTCACCCTTTCGTACCGGCCTGGGGCTAAGAACATTAAGCCCGATACTCTATCCCGTCAGTTCGAGCGATCGGAAGAGGAGGCCCCTGCGAAGACTATACTCCCTGAGGGAGTGGTGGTGGGGGCTCTCTCCTGGAGCATCGAGCGGCGGGTGGAGGAGGCCGGACGAGGGGTGGAAGTACCAGTTGAGTGTCCGGCGGGTCGGTTGTTCGTGCCGGCAGCGCTATGCCCTGAGATCCTTCAGTGGGGTCATGTGTCTAGGATCACCTGCCATCCAGGAGTCAGGAGATCTCTTGCTGCCATCCGCCAGCGATTTTGGTGGCCCTCTATGGGTCAGGATGTCAGGCAGTTTGTATTGGCTTGCTCTGTTTGTGCCCAAAACAAGGTCTCTAACCATCCCTCCATTGGTCAACTTCAACCCCTGCCCATTCCCTCTCGTCCCTGGTCACACATTGCCTTAGATTTTGTCTCTGGCTTACCTCTTTCGAATGGTTACACCGTTATTCTCACGGTGGTGGATAGCTTCTCTAAGGCGGTCCATTTTGTACCCCTACCCAAACTTCCCTCTGCCAAGGAAACAGCCCAACTGGTAATTGACCACGTCTTCCGTATCCATGGTCTTCCGTTGGACGTGGTCTCTGACAGGGGTCCCCAGTTTGTCTCCCGCTTCTGGCAAGAATTTTGTCGACAGATTGGGGCCTCTACAAGTCTGTCATCAGGTTTTTATCCTCAGACCAACGGTCAGTGTGAGTGAGCCAATCAGGATCTCGAGCGAGTTCTCCGCTGCCTGGCATTCCGCAATCCTGCTTCTTGGAGCCAACAGCTCACTTGGATTGAGTATTCCCATAATACTCTTCCAGTAGCATCATCAGGTATGTCACCCTTTGAATGTTCTGTTGGTTACCTTCCTCCTTTGTTTCCCTCTCAGGAACCCGATGTTGCAGTTCCGTCTGCCCTAGCCTTTGTTCGGAGATGTCGTAGTGTCTGGAGGAAGGCTAGGAAGGCCCTGGTCCAGGCCTCCAAACGGACCAAGGCAGCGGCTGATCGCCACCGGATTCCGGCGCCCCGTTATTTCTGTGGTCAGAAGGTATGGCTGTCTACCAAGGACCTGCCTCTCAAGGCTGTCTCTCACAAATTGGCACCCAGGTTCATTGACCCATACCAGATCACAAAGATCCTTAATCCGGTTGCGGTACGGCTCAAGTTGCCCTCCTCTCTTGGTCGGGTTCACCCTGTTTTCCATGTATCCAGGGTTAAGCCTGTTTTCAGGTCCTCCTTTAATACCAACATTTCATCCCCTGCCCCCCCCCCCCCCCCCCCCCTCGTCTAGTGGATGGTTCTCCTGCCTATTCTGTTAGGAAATTACTAGATGTTCGTCGTTGTGGCAGGGGTTTCCAATATCTGGTGGACTGGGAGGGCTACGGTCCGGAGGAGAGGAGTTGGGTTCCGGCTCGGGATATTCTGGATCGGTCGCTGATCGACGACTTCCGCCGTAAACGTGGTAAACACCTCCCTTAAGTCGCCTGGTGGCGCTCCTTGGGGGAGGGGTCACTGTCACGATCTCAGTGGGGTCTGAGGCGTTCCTGGAGCACATGGGTTTTGTTTTGGTGGCTCGCCAGGTGTTTCACGATCACCATTATGTTTTCTCCGCCACTCTTGTTATCCCTGTTAACGTATTCTCCCTCGCCTGCACCCTGTTTTACGCTGATTATCTTCCCTTTATCATGCCCTGGTGTTTGCTGTCTTGTGTCAGTTTGTAAGCATTGTTTGAAGCGCTAACCTTCACCTTGCTTTCTGAGTTTTTTTGACCCTGCTGTATTCATTTGATTTTTTTCCCTGTCTTGTCGGTCTGGTGTCCCTGTTTTTGCCCTCTCCGTCTGCCTGATAACTCTAGGACTCTGGGGAGTTTGTCTGCCCTGTATCTCTCTCTTGCTGAGGCCAGCACCAACTAAGCAGCCAACTCGACTCACCTCTCTCTCGGCTTAGACGCTGGACTCCACTGTGGGCTCGTCACTTTCCCTCGCCGCTGTCTGGCTGATGCCTGTGAAGTCTTCCCGCTGGTCTTCCTGACGCAGTGCTGGCGGTTTCGTTATCCTACTGATTATCCTCAGATCTAATAAACTCTTAATTCATTCATCCACAGTTGGATCCTGGTCTGGTTTCTCACAAGCCTACTCTACTGCTCAAAACTCACATTTGAATCATCATTGGTAAATTATTTAAATATAAAAAATGCACTTACAGGCTGTGAGTGAGAAGCGCCAGACTGTCCTTGCAAAGTTTGAACTGCCCAACTTTATAGAAACAGCCATTGTGCCACAGACGCATTGCAGGCTACTGGTTCAGTAAACAGTCCTCATCCTCCATAAAATGCGCAATAGACATCTGAATATTTGGGTTGAATTGTTCTGGAACAGTGTTGAAATACAACTTAACCACTGATTTCTAATCGTGTCCTCTTTTGGAAGGCCAAACAAAGTAATTTCGCTTTCACAAGGAAACACACTGCGACTCCACAACATGGCAGCAGCGGCAACAGAGAGAATAAAAGTTATGCCTTCTTTCTTTATGTGAACATTTGGGTGGCGTTATGCAAATCCTCCCACATAGTGACGTAGCGATGTAGGGGCGTGTTGAAATGAGACGTTTTAGGGGGGTGTGGTTGACTCTTAACTTTTATAAAGAATATCTCTTTGGATTTGAGACTTTAGTCTTTGCAACTTTACAGATCTTCCTTATGCACCAAGAGCTTGTAACACTCCAAAGAGAAAGGAAACATTTAATCATATGACCCCTTTAATCGAATGAATGAATAAATGACTCAATTACTTAATCATTAAGACATTCACCAGCACCTACTGGCAGTTTTAGTTTATTATTTAGAGTAGAATTTCATTTAAGAAATAATTTCATATTTCCATAATAATAATAATAACATTAATAAAATAAATTATTAAAGGTATAGTTCACCCACCCAAACAATGACAATTGTGTCATCATTTACTCACCCTCATGGTCCAAAAGAGTATATGTAATAAATTTTATCAAACAAAATATTTCTTGCTGAAGCTACTTTTTGTAATGCCTATTGGATGCTTTACACAACAATGACTTTAAATTATCTTTTGGGAGTAATTACTCAATTACCAAATTTGATGTGTGATCTATTTTCGATTAATTAGATTAATTGATGATTAATCAATGATTAATGAATCATAAAGTAATTATCATTAAGTAAGTATGATTATATATAGTAATATATATGGTGATTCTATAATTGCAGGTACATTTGGTGTCCGAAGTCATAATTTTTTCTGCTTTTTTTTTAAATGGTTATATTTTAAATTATTTTAATAATTTGTTATTTATTTGTATGAATTACAAGATGTTACAGTCAATAACAGTATAATACTTTGTGTAAAAAGTGTCTTAAATAGCTCAAAATCACGATTTTTTGTTGTCCAAATGATTCAGTACATTTTTTCCATCATGTATCATTGTGTAATCAAAATATTTTATTGTACTTTCTTTTTGTAATATTTCATTCATTTTATATATAAAAGCCCTAAATATTAATTTACTTAATCCTACAACATTAAATTGTATAAAAATATATATTTTTTTCTTTTAAAAATGTGTCCATAAATCTTGCATCAACTCTGTTACTGTACCATATTTTGCCTTTAAATTGGTGGTATTATCTCCCACAACTATGTAGCACTGAAAAGTCTGTGTGCTATCTTTGAGAAAATATTTAAATCTATAAAGTTCTTATACCAAGAGTTAGTTTGAACAACGTCAAAGCTGTTGCCACAATATCAAAAGGAAAACAAAATTTATTACAGATTACAAACTGGGTTATTTTGGTAGTTTAATCATGATTTCATTAGTGCCATGTGCTCTTAGCATTTATGCTAGCAAATGTAGTTTTTGTCAAAAACAAAATAAAATTGTCAATTCTGTTAACGTTAAACTCTGTTACCAAAGTAGAGTAAACAATGCTGACAATAGTGTAAAAGAATTGACAGTCCACTGGATAATTCTGTCAGCTCTGTTACTTAAAGGGTCAACTCTGTTTATGAACTATTTTCACAAAAAAAAAAAAAAAAAAAAAAAAAAAACACTACAATTGTTGTTTAAAATCTCAAAAACATTTTCAGATGAAAAATACTTGCTTCAAGCGGATAATTCTGTGAAGACATAGTTATTTTTATTTTTTAAGGAATGTATTGGTGAAATATTATCTCAGTTCCAGATGTTGGAATGTAAGGACTGTGTGTTTAATAATACAAGAAAGATTTTTTCCTTTTATGATTTATTGTTATTTCTACACATCGGCTAATTTGTCCATTACAAAGATGACAAACAATACCATAAAGACGTCTGTTTTTTCATTAAAAGTAAAAAAAAAAGGAAATAACTTGTGCTTGGCAAGCACTGAATTATTAAAATTGAATATGTTTTCAATAAGATGCTGGAAAGAAATTCTGTTAGTGAACAGTTTTTTTTTCTTAACTTTATGAAATGCCAAATGTATCTCAAATCATATAATCACCCATATAAATATATATATATATATATATATATATATATATTCTCAAATATATATATATATATATACACACACATACAGGTCCTTCTCAAAAAATTAGCATATTGTGAAAAAGTTCATTATTTTCCATAATGTAATGATAAAAATTAAACTTTCATATATTTTAGATTCATTGCACACCAACTGAAATATTTCAGGTCTTTTATTGTTTTAATACTGATGATTTTGGCATACAGCTCATGAAAACCCAAAATTCCTATCTCAAAAAATTAGCATATCATGAAAAGGTTCTCTAAATGAGCTATTAACCTAATCATCTGAATCAACTAATTAACTCTAAACACCTGCAAAAAATATTCCTGAGGCTTTTAAAAACTCCCAGCCTGGTTCATTACTCAAAACCGCAATCATGGGTAAGACTGCCGACCTGACTGCTGTCCAGAAGGCCATCATTGACACCCTCAAGCGAGAGGGTAAGACACAGAAAGAAATTTCTGAACGAATAGGCTGTTCCCAGAGTGCTGTATCAAGGTACCTCAGTGGGAAGTCTGTGGGAAGGAAAAAAGTGTGGCAAAAAACGCTGCACAACGAGAAGAGGTGACCGGACCCTGAGGAAGATTGTGGAGAAGGACCGATTCCAGACCTTGGGGGACCTGCGGAAGCAGTGGACTGAGTCTGGAGTAGAAACAGCCAGAGCCACCGTGCACAGGCGTGTGCTTTTGAACCAGAAACAGCGGCAGAAGCGCCTGACCTGGGCTACAGAGAAGCAGCACTGGACTGTTGCTCAGTGGTCCAAAGTACTTTTTTTTTTTCGGATGAAAGCAAATTTTGCATGTCATTCGGAATCAAGGTGCCAGAGTCTGGAGGAAGACTGGGGAGAAGGAAATGCCAAAATGCCTGAAGTCCAGTGTCAAGTACCCACAGTCAGTGATGGTCTGGGGGTGCCATGTCAGCTGCTGGTGTTGGTCCACTGTGTTTTATCAAGGGCAGGGTCAATGCAGCTAGCTATCAGGAGATTTTGGAGCACTTCATGCTTCCATCTGCTGAAAAGCTTTATGGAGATGAACATTTCGTTTTTCAGCATGACCTGGCACCTGCTCACAGTGCCAAAACCACTGGTAAATGGTTTACTGACCATGGTATTACTGTGCTCAATTGGCCTGCCAACTCTCCTGACCTGAACCCCATAGAGAATCTGTGGGATATTGTGAAGAGAAAGTTGAGAGACGCAAGACCCAACACTCTGGATGAGCTTAAGGCCGCTATCGAAGCATCATGGGCCTCCATAACACCTCAGCAGTGCCACAGGCTGATTGCCTCCATGCCACGCCGCATTGAAGCAGTCATTTCTGCAAAAGGATTCCCGACCAAGTATTGAGTGCATAACTGAACATAATTATTTGAAGGTTGACTTTTTTTTGTATTAAAAACACTTTTCTTTTATTGGTCGGATGAAATATGCTAATTTTTTGAGATAAGAATTTTGGGTTTTCATGAGCTGTATGCCAAAATCATCAGTATTAAAACAATAAAAGACCTGAAATATTTCAGTTGGTGTACAATGAATCTACAATATATGAAAGTTTAATTTTTATCATTACATTATGGAAAATAATGAACTTTTTCACAATATGCTAATTTTTTGAGAAGGACCTGTACATAATGTCACAATCTCTAGCTGGAGTGCCCATGAGCTCCGCTAGAGGGGACCCCATCCTGTACACTTTACCTCTCACCCCGGACTCCATTTCCCATAATCCTCTGCCTGGACACATCAGCAATTGCAATCACCTGTCTTTTATCAGAGCTCATCATCAGTTCACAGCTGTCGCACACACACTCTTTGACTTTGCTGGTGATGCAATGTTTAGCCTCCCATTGTCTTGACTTCTGGTTTTCCTGGTTTCCATGTTTTGATCTTGGACTATTTCCTTGTATTTGATCCTTTGCTGCCTGCCCTGACCTTCACCTGTTTATCTGAATTGCTCTTTTGCCTAGTCTCTACTGTTGTTGTTTGCTAATGTGTTAACCCTGCCTGTGTCTACTACTCTGTCCAAATTAAAGCTTGCACTTGGATTCCCACTTTGTCGTCACAACTTCTCCTTCGTTACACATACATACATACAGAGTATTGTAATCGTCATCTATGTGTATACATATCTATTTACATTTAGTCAGATGCTTTTATCCAATGCGACTTACAAATTAGGACAATGGAAGCAATCAAAAAAAAAAGAGCAATGATATGTAAGTGCTATAACAAGTCTCAATGCAGTACACGTAGCAAGGTTTTTTATTTTTTTATTTTATCAAATAATAGATAGCCAATAGATAGAATACAAAAAGATTAGAGAAGCCAGTGTTAGTTTTTTTTTTTAAGAAAACAAGCAGTTGGTAAATGAATAGAGTGCAAGTCTAAAAGGGGGGAGTTTTTATAAAGAAAAGAATTAGAATAGAGAGTGCTAGAGTTAGAGGGTCAAATAAAGATAAAAGAGATGTGTTTTAAGCCGATTCTTGAAGATGGCTAAGCACTCAGCTGCTCAGATTGAGTTGGGCAGGTAATTTCACCAGGAGGGAACATTTAATAATAAACTAAGCAAATTTCAAAATAGAGGTGTAACATGCATTATTTTCGTCTTGTTAAAAATTAATCTTGCTGCTGCGTTCTGAATTAATTGTAAAGGTTTGATAGAACTGGCTATAAGACCTGCCAAGAGAGCATTTCAATAGTCCATCCTGGACAGAACAAGAGCTTGAACATGTGAAGCATGTTCTGAAAGAAAGGGCCTGATCCAATAGACATTGATGTGTCACTAATATTTGACCTTCTTGCTCTGCTACACTGTACTGCTCTGTATGTTGTAAAAAAAGGAAAGTAAAATATATAATATTTTTGTGATTCATGTCATTATTCATTTAATTTGATGAGACTAGAAACATTAATGGAGCCGCTTTTAGCATTAGGCATATTATTATTAGTGAATGTGTGGATATTTAAAAAAAATATTATTTGCAAATAGTTCAAATGCATTAAAATGATTATAATTCTTTTTATTTATGATTTTTTTTCTATTCCAATAAACCCCTTTTGAACGAGGCCCCCTAAAGTGCGAGGCCCTTTGTGACTTTGCACAGCCCTTGCATCAGTTCTGGTTCCGCCCTATAATGCATCAATGGAAATGGGCCAACATTCCACTTTGCTTTACTTGCCTACTGTCACTGATTTAATAGTATTTATTAAAAAAAAAAAAAAAAAACCAAAAAAAAAAAAAACCTTTCTCCTGACCTTTATCCTCCCTGGTTTTACCCATAAGAACACTGGCATTCCACTCCACAACCCATATCTTGTGCAGAATACTAAGGCTTAGATTTTTGAACACTGGATTACACCTTGTACCATGTTTAGCTCTGCCCACATTCCAAGGAGGGGAGAATTTGACTCTTTGTCTTTGTTTTTACATCCACATGCATTTGTATTCTCGTGGCGTAGCTTCTCTTGTTTAAACACACGTCAGAGACTCTTCCGAGAGCAAACACCAAAGCCCTTGCACTTCATAAATCTAAAGGACAGATGAGGAGTAGAACTATATACACAGTAATACAGCTAAAACACTCTCTCCCTGAGACAGGGGCGGAGCTTTGGTGTTTTCTGCTTTCATCAGAGCAGGCAGATGTCTGCTTGTGGGTCTGGTAAGGTAATGTCACATAAGAAAAGAGAAATGACTTTTGTCTTGAAGGAAGAGATGTTACTGGGTCAAAAGTATTGTCCTCTATTGTTTCAGCTTCAGACTGACTAGATATATCCAGGAAATATGACTATGGAATAAAAGACCCTATTAAACGGCTTGACTACTGAAACAGTAAGTTGATGTGGGACATATTAAAAGGGATAAATAAAGGCCAATCAGCTTTAATTTATGTCACAGGTGCAAACAATGATATGTGCTATTGCTAATGGTTGCACTAAAGCCACATTTTCACTATCTTTGACAAATGACAAACTGGAAGTATTTGATTTACAATGGAGAATAGCACAGGTGCCGCACAAGTTTCAACCATATGCATTTGTGGAATATTTGTATCTGCTTTGAGCTTTAGGTGCACTGATGCATTTGAATTTTTGCGACTAGACTGTATGCCATGGCCTGAACAGATGTAATGAATTCCAATCAAACCTAAGATTGTGAGATGAGACTAATCAATGTTTTTGCACTAAAACGTTAATCTTTAAATGCTATTTCTGTAAAGTGGCCAGTAATCAATAACTGTATCCCAAATAATTATTCTATACATTTTATATAATTACAGTATTTACATTGACTTTTACTAAAACACCTATTATGATTACTTTCAGTATTTTTTATTTTATCTATTTATTTTTTTGTGGATCTGAATGAGAATATATCTGATAAACCAATGAGATTTCACTGTGGCCTGAGCTCCTCCAGTGAGCAATAAAATATCCAGTTGCTTGGTTAGATAAAAACTTTTACAACGTGTTGCAGTTGTTGCTTGGAATGGGAACGATGAATCAATATATATACTTTTTTTTCAAGATGAAGGGATTATAAATGTGCATATTTGCTAAAGTTCAAGAATTCATTTGTGACTTCCCCGGTTTAGAGTTCAAATGTTTGGAAAGTTATTTCTGGATGTGCCATTTATATTATTGTTATTGTTTTGTATTTAACCCTCTTAATTAATCTTTTTCTACAAAATTTTTTTTAAATTTAACAGCTAATCGTTCAACTGTGCTCTGTGATTAAGACTCTGTATCTGGCATCAGTTCAAACTATTAACATGCTGATAATGCTGACTCATGGAGTAAACATGGAGATTTTAACCTGGCTAGTGAGAGCATACCTATTATGTTCTCTCTTTTGGGCTGAGAAGGGACCTCCAAGCTCTAAAAAAATCAACTAAAGATCTGTCCATGTTTTCCATCATGAAAGGAAGAAGGTCAGTTCAGTCAATCCTGTGAACACCCACCTTATCAAAAGAAGTTCTAGGCACGTAAGAGAGGAAGGCAAGGTCAGGAGTGGCTTGTAAAAGCTTACAAGGGTAAATAAACCTGAGCTGGCTAGAGCTGGCCTTTAAAGTCAGAACAACACAACAGAGTGCCAGGAAGAGGTCTGTGTTTTCTCTTATGCTAGTGCTCTTTAAAATTGCATTTGTTTTCATTCTGTTTCCTGCAAGTAGGCTGAAATGTGGTTTTCTTTAATAATCAAGTTTGTCTTCGTAATCAAGAACAAATTCCTTGAAGGTTACAGTTTGCTACTGCAATATCATACAGACAGTGGCAGATCCTGGCATAAGCGATACACACAGATGGCTAGGGCAGTGTTTACCAGTCCTTTTTGTGTGTCTGTGTATAGGTTACAAGTGTCAGGCTTTTAGTCTTCATTTTTGGGTATAGGCTTGTAGTGAGCTAACAGTTAGCAAGATGCTGGTCTGTATAAGCAAGTTTTAGTAGAACCAATGCGTACTCTTCAGAAAACCTTATTAACTTTTAGTTTTGTTGTAACATATACATTTGAATTATAAATGTCATTGTCTTACATGAACGATGATACATGATACATATTTAAAATGTATTTTCTTAAAAAGAAACTGAATGTGTGAAAGTGTTCACTACAAAAAATTCTTTATTTTCACCTTTTAGATAAATGCTAAATCATTTTCAGTTTTGTAAATCAGTAACATGACACAACAAACTTTAATATTAACCAAATTATAATGTCATACAATTTGCAGAGACACAAATTTAGACCATTTAATAACCTCAAAGCTGTTTTGTCTGACTAGATCTCACAAATGTTGCCATTCAGAGGAAATTACAAAATTTACAAGACAATAGCCATTCATTAATTTTCTTTAGATGAGATATTATTAAAAAAATGTGTTTTTATATTTTAATATTCTTTAAAATATTATTTATTTCTGTGATGCAAAGCTGATTTTTCAGCATCATTACTCCATTACTCCATTAACCTCAAAGCTGTTTTGTCTGACTAAATCTCACAGATGTGAGACAATAGCCATTCATTAAATGTATTGCCATTATATGATCAAGAGAAACAAATAACTTGGGGAGTGTAAAATTCGTATATACAATCCATAGTTTAAAAGGTGTTGGGGGTGGACTACTACTGCATATAGATGTGTTTCATGTGTGCTACTGACCTTGTAAAAATGTGAACAACTAGGAAGCAATTACTGGCTTAGTAAGGCACTCAGCATATTAAGAATTGCTTACAGTACTTGATAAATATCTTGATTTACCAGTCATTTATCATGCTACTGAGAATTACATTCGCAAAAATGATTAGCAAATGTTTTCATCAGTCTTAAGGCAATGTTTACACACCAGCAGATGGCAGCGCCGACTGAAGTCTGACGGCCTACTTGGGTCAAATGACAGTTTTCATTCGCTCTCACTGTCTCTCTTGTCAGTAGTAAACATCCGGGAGGCATTTTGCAGGTATCTCACCACACAGCAATTTCTTTAAGGAAGGAAGCCCAGGAATCCTAATCTTATCAAAGCCAAAAATGAAATTACAGGCGGCAGGATGGATGAACGCCAGAGACAGCGAGGAATAAAAATAATGCAGGGGGCTGTAGTGTTTTACTCAGAGTCCATTTCCCTCTCTTACTAATCTCCTAAACTCCTACACAAAGCAGGCACTCCACAAAACAAGCCCTCCAAGAACCTGCTACCAATGTGATGAATGCTTACCCCTTGTAGGGAGAAATTACTCATTACCTAATTGACTCAAAATTGCTTCATCACTCCACGAGTGCTCATTTGGATGCAGTGAGACGACTAATTAAAATGCTCTCAGCAAACATCGACAGGCTTTTCCTTCAATTACTTGGAAGCAGATCACACTCAAATAAACAAGTGTACCGCTGCTGCCAATGAAAGTCCATTTGGTTTATGTCTCTGTATTAGAACTGAGCTGTGAGCTGAGAAGGGCATCTTGACCTTGGGGGTTCTTGCATGAACCTCACTGAATGTGCTTGAAGCTAATCTCCGCCTCATGGTCACGGACCGCCAACAGACAATCGGATGCATATTGCCCACAAAACTGGCAATTGCTATCTCAAAACAGCAGGCTCTAATCTAAATGTCTGGCTGTACCAATGTCAATTTTCAGGCTGTACAGCAGTTTGTTGCAGAACAAAGTTGTTTACAAGTTGCTACAATTAGCACTAAAGAAGTGGACTTCATGCCATCAAATCTTTGGAAAATGTCCTTGGGCCTTGTTTATAAAGATGTGTATGGAATGAAATTATATGTAAAATACATAATACAAATGATAGTCCTGCAAATAAACTATTTATAAAATGTCTATATGCACAAAAATGTTCCTAAATGCATCTGTTTTTTTATAGATTACAGTTCACAATATATACTTTCAGAAAAAAAAAAAGGTTCAAAAGCTGTAATTTGGGCGGTAGCCTTTCAACTTGTACACTATTTACCCCAAAAGGGTGCATATTAGTATATTAGTAGATACTAACCATTGCATACTGGCAAAACCCTACAAGGCTTGTTGTTTTGGAGATGCTCTGATCCAGTCATCTAGCCATTACTAATTGACCCTTGTTTCGCTTGCCCATTTTTCCTGCTTCTAACACATTTTTAAGTTTAAAAATGTAAGAACTGACTTCCATGTATGTTAAAGGTTCTTTATGGAACCATAGATGCCAGTTAAGAGCCTTTTTTTAAGTGTAGAAAAATTAATGATCACAAAAATTAAGGATCAATTCTGAGCATGCGTGTTTTTTAAAATGAGATCCCTGTGTGTGTGTTTTTTTTATTTTGTTTTTATTAGTAATTATAATTAGTAACAATTCAATGAGGCATCCCTATGTACACCTGTATATTCTCTTAGATTTAGATCTTACTGGGTTATAGTTCTTGTCTACAGCAATCTACAGTGTGTGTAGGCCCTTGTCAAATTTGTGGCTATGCAATACTCCAGGGAAGCAGACAGTACTCTTCCTGCAAATGTGATCAAGTAATGGATCTTGAAAATAGACATAGTGGTGAGCCACCTGAATGCCAGATGACAATAGCTACAGCTCATGTTCTTTCACTGTATTGAGTTGAATAGGTTAGAGAGAAAGCAGCAGTTGGCAAATAAAGAATTCAGCAGTTCCCTAGTGCCTACTGTACGTCCCATTTGTCTCATTACAAAGGAGAATGCAATTCATGTATTCTCTCCTAAAAAAGGGAAACCAGTACTACTACTCATTTAAAATGTCTGTTGATGAAATACACTGAACAAAATTATAAACACAACACTTTTGTTTTTGCCCCCATTTTTCATGAGCTGAACTCAAAGATCTAAGACTTTTTCTATGTACACAAAAGGCCTATTTCTCTCAAATATTGTTCACAAATCTATCTAAATCTGTGTTAGTGAGCACTTCTCTTTTGCCAAGATAATCCATCCACCTCACAGGTGTGGCATATCAAGATGCTGATTAGACAGCATGATTATTGCACAGGTGTGCCTTAGGCTGTCCACAATAAAAGGCCACTCTAAAATGTGCAGTTTTATCATACAGCACAATGCCACAGATGTCGCAAGTTTTGAGGGAGTGTGCAGTTTGCATGCTGACTGCAGGAATGTCCACCAGAGCTATTGCCCGTGAATTGAATGTTCATTTCTCTACCATAAGCCGTCTCCAAAGGTGTTTCAGAGAATTTGGCAGTACATCCAAGCGGCCTCACAATTGCAGACCATGTGTAATCACACCAGCCCAGGACCTCCACATCCAGCATCTTCACCTCCAAGAGCCACCCAGATGGCTTCTGCAACAATCAGTTTGCTTAACCAAAGAATTTCTGCACAAACTGTCAGAAACCATCTCAGGGAAGCTCATCTGGATGCTAGTCATCCTCATCGGGGTCTTGACCTGACTGCAGTTCGTCGTCGTAACCGACTTGAGTGGGCAAATGATCACATTCAATGGCATCTGGCACTTTGGAGAGGTGTTCTCTTCATGTATGAATCCCGGTTTTCACTGTACAGGGCAGATGTCAGACAGTGTGTATGGCGTTGTGTGGGTGAGCAGTTTGCTGATGTCAACATTGTGGATTGAGTGGCCCATGGTAGCGGTGGGGTTATGGTATGGGCAGGCGTATGTTATGGACAACGAACACAGGTACATTTTATTGATGGCATTTTGAATGCACAGAGATACCGTGACGAGATCCTGAGGCCCATTGTTGTGCCATTCATCCACGACCATCACCTCATGTTGCAGCATGATAATGCATGGCCTCATGTTGCAAGGATCTGTACACAATTCCTGGCTGAAAACATCCCAGTCCTTGTATGGCCAGCATACTCACCGGACATGTCACCCATTGAGCATGTTTGGGATGCTCTGGATTGGCGTATACGACAGCGTGTTCCAGTTCCTGCCAATATCCAGCAACTTTGCACAGCCATTGAAGAGGAGTGGACCAACATTCCACAGGCCACAATCAACAACCTGATCAACTCTATGCGAAGGAGATGTGTTACACTGCGTGAGGCAAATGCTGGTCACACCAGATACTGACTGGTTTTCAGAACCCCCCAGTACAGTAAAACTGCACATTTTAGAGTGGCCTTTTATTGTGGCCAGCCTAAGGCACACCTGTGCAATAATCATGCTGTCTAATCAGCATCTTGATATGCCACACCTGTGAGGTGGATGGATTACCTTGGCAAGGGAGAAGTGCTCACTAACACAGATTTAGACAGATTTGTGAACAATATTTGAGAGGAATAGGCCTTTTGTGTACATAGAAAAATTCTTAGATCTTTGAGTTCAGCTCATGAAAAATGGGGGCAAAAACAAAAGTGTTGTGTTTATAATTTTGTTCAGTGCATGTTTGTTTTGGTCATCAAGGAAAAAAGATACAAGATGATGATTTCATTTTGATCAAAACATACTGGTTACAAATAATTAAAATCACACTGCAAGACATTAATTAGAATATTCAAAAAAGTTTTAGAAGAAGCTGTAGTAAAAACAGCATGTTGAATAAACAGAACAGAACACTGGTAAACAGTTTTTTTTTTTTTCTGATTCACAGCCCTACTATAAGATGTACTAAGGGAATGTTTGCAGATCTTTGGTTAACATTACTAAACAATAAACGTTAGTACTAGTTTCAAAAGTAACATTCCCATAATGATCGCAATACATAATGTTTCCATATTTTTCCCCGTCAAACATGATCAAGAAAACATTTTTTTAATCATTTAAAAAACTGGACATTTTGAACACTTAGAGAACATTCAGAAATAAATGATCAGCAATCAGATTAATGTGGATGTAAGAAAAAGTCTTTCTCAAGTTAGACTCGTAGCTAAGGTCAAGCACTTTTTGTCTTTTAATGATCTTCAGAAAGTTTATCTCTTCTTATACTGGAATTACTTAGACATTTTTTTTATTCAGACCGATTACAGCTCATTCAGAATTCTGCTGCCAGAAGGGAACACAAAAGCATTAACACGGGTACACAAAAGCACACACACATTACTCCTATTTTTGACTCCCTTCACTGGCTACCGGTCCACAGCAGAAGTGATTTCAAAACCCTCATACTAGATCATAAATTTTTAAACAGTCTAGCTCCATCATATCTTATGGAGCATCTATCTGCTCACAATCAGTAAGATTCTCAGGTCATGTGACAAAGCGTTGTATACAGTTATTAGATCTAGATCAAACATTGGTATAATTATTTGGTATAATTTTCTTTCTCTTTCTTTGGAAAACTTATTGCAATACAATTGAATAGTTAATCGGCACACTCACTTACATCATAAACGAGACTTCTTGACAGTATCCACACAGCATAAATGAAATATTACAACTTGACTGAAGTGACTGCAGATTTGAACTTAACTACAAATATGAATATGACCTTGTGAAATACTGACTAAATTTAAAGGACATTTGTTTTTAAAATACACAGACCACAACAACAAAAAGTTCCTATTGCATGGAATGTTCCTATAGCTTAGGTTAACTCCTATGGTGGATATTATCATGTTCCTGGAAGCCCACTACCCTGGAATTCCACACTGGAATAAAAGGTCTTGTGAAGAAATTGCATCCACTTTGCATCAAAGAAACTTTTACATTGCACAGCCTTTGTAAAAGCTACAGTTTGAGCATGAATATTCATTCAACGCACAATTAGTACAATTTAGTACAATTACAGAAATCATAACTATAATAGATGCAGTCATTAGCGAGCAAGAGCCTGTTTCCATAGTTACAGCCCTGGAAGATGGAATTGTTGTTCAATGAATATTTAAACTAATATTTGATACAGTTATGCATTGAGTATTTAAAGTTCACTGCCTACATTTTGATTTCTCATAGTAAAATCTTGAAACAGAATTTATTCAGTGCTCAAACTAGCCAAAAAGTTTTAGAGGAAAACAAGAATCTGTCATGCCAGTGAATGCTAATACCTCCCATTTCCTACTCCAGTGAACTCAACAAGGTTTTTTTTTTTTTTTTTTTTTTTTTTTTTTATATTATTATTATTTTAAGAGCATTTAGACTGTAATTGTAGCTCAAGTGACTGTTTCGAACAGAATGTTTTTACATACACCAGTTTAGTCTCTTTATATTCCATTTATCTCTCTCTCTATTTTTACTTCAAACGTGATTAAAAAAAATTCATCACAAAAAAACGTACTCTTAAGCCCTATTCGGACGGGACTAGTTTTACAGGGGGTCGTTAGAGAAATTTGTGTTTCACAGACGTACTTGGTGATTTTAATCCAGTCCGAATCTGCCACTTCTGTGTTTTTCTCACACAACCTCTGTAATAATTACAAAGCAAATATCCTACTGTTTTTCAGTAAACTCAGTGATCCTCTGAGAAAACTAATCCTGTCCGAATGCGAATGTCTGTGATTGCCAGAGATATTTTATTTCATGTGTTTCTTTGTGTGTTTTGGCCTACGTGAATTACCGTAGATGCTCTTACCGCGTGCGTGTTTGATATATTTGCTTCCTGGCAAAGAAATAATTATAATAAAAAAAATAACAATAATAAAATCAAGAGTAATATCAGCGTCAGGTAAGATACTCACGTTCATTACTGCACTCAATTTCATAATGTTTTAATTACAGATGTACCTTTATGAAAATTAAACATGGGTTTACTACAAAAAAAAAAAAAAAAAAAAAAAAAGAAAAACATTTTGTTAAACTAAATAACCACACATTAACATGGTTTTGCTATACGAGCCATTTAGCTTCACCATGGTATTTGTGTGATAATACTAATGGTAATCAATCCAAATGACTATGCGCAAAGCACGTATACAGAGCATGTGATCTCTGTGACGCCCAGATGTACAAAACTGACCCTCCCACTTGAGTAATTAACACATAGATTTTAGTCCCGTCCCAATTGGTACATGAAAATAGCAGACGTCAGGTGGTAAAAATCGAAACTCAAACGTAGTTTCGAAAACTAGTCTCGTCCGAATAGGGCTTTAGCTATTTTCTGGGATTTCATCAGCCTTTGCCCTAATCCTTATGTATACATGTACCCCTGGTGCCTAAGTATCCTACCCTAAGGCTGCCTTGCTCTAGGAAAATAAGCTGATTTTCATAAACAGTGCTTTTGCTACCCACCCGGAGACAGGGTCAAACTCTTGACAACAGCCAGACAGATCTGTTATTGCATGTCCTGTAACTGCTTTTGACAGATGATGAGGAGTAGCAGTGGCATTCTCGTGTGGCTTGTTAAAACAGTGCTTTACAGTACCGAATCCAATTCAAATGGTGGGCCAGCCAAGCAGAATTACAATCTGTTTATCTCATAATACCTGGAAAGACTTGCATGCCTATTCATCTCAAAGGAACTTGTTTGTTCTGGCACGGGATGAATGAAACCTGCCGTCTTTGCTCATGAGCACTTAAGTCCAGATCAAATTTTTTAGCCAATAACCTGAGTCATAAATGCAATGTAACTAATGAGACAATAGCCAGAGGAAAACAATGTCCTGACAATGCTAATTGCCTGATAGCACCAAGATGCTGCACACAGTCCCAAAAACTTAGTGACTATCTTGAGTAACGTGATAGAATTTCATCCACAATAATCCATTTTTTTGTTCAAAACATCTACTGTAATATAGCTACTGAAATATTTGAGATTTACACGGCACAGAAACATTCATATTAAAGGGCACCTATTATGCAAAATTCACTTTTACATGTTGTTTGAAAATAAATGTGTTGGCAGTGTGTACACAGCCACCCTATAATGAAAAAAATCCACCGGCTTCTTTTTTTTAAAAAATCCCCAAAAATCATGAGCTGTGTCTCAGAACAAGCTATTCAAAGAATCCGTAAAATGTGACATTACATTTTACAGGCCCCATCTACAACTGTTGACAGACACTGCCGTATTGGCAGAGACCCCGCCCTTAGTGAGCAATCCACCATGTTTATCTTCATGCTAGAACTAGCATTTTGATTGGTAAGGCCGGTCACACTTCACTTTGTGATGACACATGCAACACGATGATGTCATTATTTTTACGCCTGCTGTAGGGTGCTTACCTTTAATTTTCATTTCTTAAATTGGCAGCTGTAGGAGTTTCACCTTACAGTTAAAATACCTTTTTGTAACGCCACGCCAGCAGAGGGAGCCCTCTCCCAAGTTCTGACTGGTACCACTCCCTCTGCTGCTTCTGTGATCACTTCCTGTTTGGCAGCCATTTAAGCATGGTCAGGCCAAACAGGCCTTTACGAAGTATTGCAGTATCACTGCTTTACCGAGTGTTTCCATTGTCTTGTTTTGATTGCTACGTGTATGATTTATCACCTGTTTCTCTGGATTTTACCTTTTGGATTTCCCTCATACTTGTTTGGTGGTTGGACTGATTACTGTGATTTTGACTTCTTGGCCTGTGACCACAACACTGATTTCTGCCCCACATTTTGGATTGTTGAACTGTTTGCTCATTAAACTTCTGCAAATGGATTCTAACACAGCCTCTGCCTCACCCTCATTACACTTTTTTTCTTTTTTGATGCAGATGGACAGCATCAAATGTTTGGTCATTAACTCACTATAAAAAAAAAAAATAAAAAAAAAAATTAAATTGATTTGTCAGGGATGTGTTTATTTGAGGTCAGCCATTTGTAATGGAATAAGACAAAATGATTAAGGTGCATTTAATCAAGTCTTTTATTTTAGTAATGAAATATGCATTTTCTAATCAGAATGTATTTTGTTTCTGCTGATGGTGGCAGGGTGCTAGAACGAAGCCGCAAAAATCATCCCTTATTCCATTAATGGAAAATGTCCCAGTAAGGTGTTAATTAATTCAAGAAAAGTGCAGACTGGTGCATATATATGCATTTACTCTCGGCTGTGCTATCAAACTCATGTTGAAGTGTCAGTCAAGAGCAACCCAAACGTTTGTGGCCAGCTGGCTTCTCTTTCTGGTCGATGTGTGTTTAAATGCCACCTGTTTTAAATGGAAGCTTCCCTGCTGGTGTGCTAGTCAGGCCCGACTCTCTGAGAAACAGCACCAGGGGCTCGCAGACGGAGTATTTCAACATGTCGACAGAACATGACAGAAATTAGCCAGGCGTAACGGGAAAATACAGGGGCGTGAAATTAACCGCAGCTCCTTTGCCACTCATCTTCCCTCACACATTGTGTCGTTACCCACTGATGTATTCATTTGTATGTGTTTTCCTCCTAATAAACACTAGGGTACAGATTCATACATAATATTGTGCATTTCTTTGAAGGTTGTAGATTATTTTGCCGGTCCGTCAAATCAGTACACACACACGCACACACACACACACACACACACACACACACACACACACACACACACACACACACACACACACACACACACACACACACACACACACACACACACACACACAGACCTTAAAGCTAGTTCTGTATTAAAAGACATCCTAACTATTTTCATGCTAGGGAACCTTACCAAAAAGTAGTTCAAGTTTATTTTATTAAGTATACTTAAGTAAAGTTCAAGTATATTTGTAAGTATACTTTATGTAGCAAGTATACAAATATCAGTGTATACTTGTAAGTGTACTGTTTCAATACTCCTTGGGACTAAATTGGCCCACTTTCTATTATTTAAAAGTATACTTTTAAGTATACTTTAAGTATAACAGTAGCAAACTTTGAGTACACAACTAGTTTACCTCTATGTTTGTAGTTTGTACTGCAGTTATACTAAAAGTGAACTTATAGGTATGCTGCTAGTTTACTAATTAAAACTTTGTTCACTTTGAAGTATACTCTCAGTAAACTACTAGTTTAGTAGTTTTATACCACACATATACTCATAAGTTTTCTTTACATGAACTTTACATCATACTTTAAGTATACTACTATGTCCCTATTTAGGTTTTAATTTGTATATATTTTGTTATATGAATATCTGAACATGCAAAACATCCAAAGAAAGAACAGGGTATCTGCTTGTAAACAAAATAATTTTATTCTAGCTTCATGCATTCTTTTTTTAAACACTTTAATGTGGGTAAGTTTCATAAAAAAAGTAAGAAATAACATTTTGAACAAAATGCTGAAAAAAGACTATGTATTGGATTCAGAATTATAATCAAAATGTAGATGGAGTCGATCAACACCCCAAAACTTGACTGTAATTATTACCTCTTCATCAGTCGTCATTTTATTCCATAACGTTACAGTTTTGATGCTGTTTCATGTCAGATGATCGTGTTAGATTGCATGTGTTAGTATCTGTTGTTTCTTTTTTTTCTTCACTTGTGTTTTGTTGGAAATTCTGTACAGAAGATGTGTACTACCGCCCTCTACTGTATAACAATGAAAACAAGTATAGCTCAAATCTATTTAGACTTTTTGTAAGTATAAGTCATGTATACTTAAATGTAATTTAATCAGATCATCAGATAATCACAACTACTTCACAGCTTTTCATTTTGTCATTTGCACACATGCAAAGGTAAACCAAAAATTAATTTGATATGTCATGCTAATCTTTAAACTAACTTTCTAGCCTTTCAGCCCTTTTTTAGACTACAGCAGCTCAGATTTCTTTCTCATTATGACCTTTTGACCCCCACAGGCCTTTAATCAGGATAAAAATCTTTCCTAAAGACAATGGGGCATTAACCTCTCCAGAAGTGCCGCACTGGTGCCTTACAGGAATAATGATCAAGCAGGGCTTGATTTAATGGAGTATTGGCATCAATCTGAACATCCTTTAATAACATCACAAGGGACACATATACGGTATCTCTGCTCTGTTCTGACTGGTGCCAAACAGTGGTCAACAATCTAGTCTGCTATCTTTCTTTTGTCTATTACAAACCTTTATACAAATGTAGGAGCAGCCCTCAAAAAGCTTGCTGCTGTGCCAGTGTATGTTTAGTTAGCAAGACACTGAAGCAGTAAATTGATTATAGCCAAACGGTCCACAGTCTACAATTGCAGTTTTAAGTTATTCTCTTTTACTGTTTAGATCATAAAAGAGGGTCATGTTTAACGAAAATGTTTCAGGTATTATGTTACACTGAACCAATGCAGACAAACAGTTAGGAGAGGAGTGTGGGAGTGCAAATCTGATTTAGTAAATACATCAATAATTGTCCACTTGAACATAGGTGTCTCATCTCAAATTTATTGAATGGTTATGCTCTTACTCATTGTGACTTTTCAATTAAATATCAACATTTGTAAGATTTTCTCTGACTGAACAGTTCTAAGGTTAAGCGATGTAACTGTTATTGGATAAAGTCACGTCAAAATTTTGGAATAGAGGGGGAAGTGTTTCTTCTGTGTTATTTCCCAATCATATTCCTACACGTCCCATTTAATTCAAATCCATAAATTATATAAGATCATACTGTATGTAACATAAAAGAGTCAGCTTCATTGTCAGTGCTTAGTTATATCATTGAATGGGCAATACCTACCAAGAGGGCTTCTGAAATAGTTTCAATATGTACCATTTGCCAGTCAGATCATGCTCTGATACTCTGATACTCCTTATTCCATGTAGACTCTTTCAAGCCCCTTCTCTTCATTTGGATTCAACTTTCATATTGCTCTGAGATGAACAGGGCACGGGTGTACAGGCAATAAAATGATTCACAGTCAGTGTGCCAGTTCCCCAAGAGCAGACTGAAGGATACAGTAAAACTTCTGTTATCTGAGAAGATACACATTAAAGTAGGTGTAAGTTTGCGTTCCTGTAACAAACAGACCTCTGGCTATGATCACCTATTCTTTACTTGGGTATTTCTGATTAAGGGTATGCACTTTGAAGAACATAGTGTAAGGTGTTCTGTGTAAAACCAACAACATCACCTTTGATGCTTCTAGAGTGAACATGGCCTATTGGGGCCTTTTTGAAGTTTTAACTGAGAGAACGTTCTCCACAAACTCAAGGTGACTGCAGAAATGTAGTCAAGTGTAGCAGTCATGATTTTGATGCCTGAGTTTGTCTGCATGCAAGTCAGTCCAGGTTGTTGTGATTCCTGAGGGGAGGGAATAAGGGGATTGCTGTGACTGCACCCACAATGCACGATGCCCTCATATTCTCTCAGTTTGGCACTGTACACTAATGAAGACAGATGGTGGCATACCTTCTCTCTCTTTTTCCGTTTTGCATTAGCATTTCTAAAACATTGCTTGACATGATTGTTAGATTCTTAAGTGTAATGTGTTGCTTTTGCATGGTCTGGTCGGTTTTTCTGATTTGGTCTCAAGTCCAAGATGTTATTACCTGTTCATTATATTTGGACACTTGACCATTACAGCAACAAAGACTTCAATGACATCGCATTCTAAATATATAGACATTACTTTAAGATGGAGTTGGTTTCCCCTTTGCAGCTATAATAGCTTCCACTCTTCTGGGAAGGCTTTCCTTAAGATTTGAAGCAATTCTGTGGGAATGTTTAGGCACTGATGTTTGGCGAGAAGGACTGTCTCACAATCTCCATTCCAGTTCGCCCCAAAGGTGTTTGATGGGTTGAGTTCTGGGCTCTGTGTGGCCCAGTTGAGTTCTTCCACACCAAACTCATCCAAACATTTCTTTATGGACCCTGCTTTGTGCACTGGGGAACAGTCATGTTGGAATAGGTAAGGGACTTCCCCAAATATTTCTCACAGATTTGGAAGTATAGCATTAGTATGAAAACGCATTAAGATTTCCCAATGGAATTAAGAGGCCTATCCCAGCCCCTAGATTCCCATAGATTATCCCTTCTCATCCAAACTTACAATACATTCTCATTCTCTTGGCATCTACCAAACTCAGGCTTACCAATCAGACTGCCAAATAGAGAAGCGTCATTCGTCATTCCACAGAACAGGTTTCCACTTCTCCAGAGTCCATTGGCAGCATGCTTTACACCAGGGGTTCCCAAACTTTTAAGCCCGCGACCCCCATGATAAATGCGCTGCTGCCCCGCGACCCCGCAAGTTTACACGTAAGTTTAAAATATTCTGGCTGACCCCCCAGCGTGAGTTTTTCAAGGCGATCGTTATTTAGATGTGTCACTTTATGGTTTCCATGGTGACGCGTCATTGCTTTTCACGTGACACACCGCAGAAACAACAGAGCTGAATGAATGATGATCTGCTTTTATGTCATTTTTCCTTTTTTATTCAAAATATTCACAAATTTGTAAGATATGGAATGAAATAGCTGATATTCCGATTTTCAAATATATGCAAGTGGAAGTGTTTTGTTGTTTAAACACCTTTATAACGATCGCGTTAGTTGAGCTGTATGCGCGATGGGCGCCGCCATCTTAGTTTGTGCCGCAGACACAGTTCAGAGAATCGGATCTGTTGGATTTACAACACGTGAATTCATCCACTTCTCACGAAATACATAAAAGTAAGTGGATGGTGAACTGGGTGAATAATAGATTAAACTTTAAAGTTACTTACACAATGTGTATCTGATATGCATAAAACGTGTCTAATTATAATGGAAAGGATTATTATTGCCACGTCCTTTGACATCAGTGTGTATTTTACAAACTCTAAATGTAGGCCTATTGTTTTTTTTAGTACTTATATGTCTGAAACCTAAAATAAATATTATGTGGTTGAAAACACTGAAAAGTTGTGATGACAGCTCTGAGTCT
Source organism: Cyprinus carpio (assembly GCF_018340385.1). NCBI lineage: Eukaryota > Metazoa > Chordata > Actinopteri > Cypriniformes > Cyprinidae > Cyprinus > Cyprinus carpio. The sequence goes on from NC_056616.1 coordinate 5,406,432, forward strand.
GAGCGCGCCTGTCTCTGGCTCAGCGCCAGCCAACGCTCGAGAGCATATTTGAATTTCACGTCATGCACTGACTGGTGTGATCGTACACTCCAGGGACCAGCCTAGACTGATCACACCGGTGTGATCGTACGTGCGAAAGGGTTAAATTAATTGCAACAAAAATATATAAGGCCTATATATTTTTCCACTTTTTTTATAGAAATCATCTCGCGACCCCTTTGGGAACCACTGCTTTACACCACTACATCTGACACTTGACATTGTATCGTACTGATATTAATGGCAGTGGAAGTTTGTAACTCTTCAGCTCTGGATTCAGCAGAGAGATAACGACTTTTACAGTAAGTAAAAGTCTGTAAAAATAGTGGTATGTAATAATATGGCATGGATGCACCTTAAGTCAATGATACTAGGACAACAGCATCAAATAGCAGTTTCTGTAAACTGTTGTACTGAAAATAGAAGGAATTAAGAAATGTACAAGCACATTTTAATTACAATATATGTCCTTCCAAAAGTAGTTATTATTTCACACACATACATCTCAGAAAACAAACCCTACATAGCTCATGGATATTCAATTCAACTCACATTTATTTGTACAGTGCTTTTCATGATACACATTGCTGTCATTGTTTCATAGAACTATTTGATTTTCATGCAAATAGGCCTAGTTTTCGAGGATTTTTTCATAAATTGTTTTTTAAACTTAAATTTTTTTTGACTAACAGATATACAGTGTGACTGCACTGAATACCACTGTATGTGTGTGTGTGTGACAAGGCCAAAGCATTAAAACCATTCAGTTTACTCACCGTTATATATTAATGCGCTGCTTTAATTGATCTGCACGCATTCAAAGTAACATTCAGAAGCTCATAAACTTGTTGTCAGCACTGCCACGTGACTTTTATTAATTGATACTGAAGAGCTACATTATATTTCTCAGCAAGGAGGGGGGTAAAATCGCTGATTTTTAAGCAGCTAAACTCAGCTTAATTGTTTGTAGAGAGAGACACAGACGCAGACAATTTACATTCTCTCTCTCTCTCTCTTTCTCTCAAAATGGCCATATTTTAGAAAAAGTTTTTTGAGTAGTTTGCATCACTGGATATAGCTGTCAGTCATTTAACATGTCTATCTTAAAACATATTGTTAAAAGTTGACTAATATTAAATGACTTGCAGCTTCTTCTTACCTCGCTCTCTTTAAAGGGATGGTTCACCCAAAAATGTCATTAATTACTTACCCTCATATCGTTCCAAACCTGTAAGATATTTTTGATAGAATCTGAGAGCTCTCTGACCCTCCCATAGACAGCAAGGGTCATACCATGATCAACGTCCAGAAATGTAGCAAGGAGATCGCTAAAATAATCCATGTGACATCAGAGGTTCAACCATAATTTTAAGAAGCTACAAGAATGTTTGCGTTCTGTGGATACTCTCCAAAATGGCACTAGGGTAACATGGAGGAGACGAATTGTTGAATAAAGTCTTTTTTTTGCACACAAAAAGTATACTCGTAGTTTCATAAAATACACTTCATTTTGCGTATTTGGTGTAACAGAATATGTTGACATGCTTTAATGTTAAAAAAGCATGTTATTTTTCAAATACTGTACATTATTATAGTTCCTCTATGCCCCGCCCCTCTCAAATGCATCACTTTCTACAAAGCCCTTTCTTCCGACAAGCACAGTCTGCTCTGATTGGCCAGCTGACCCAGTGCATTGTGATTGGCCGAACACCACAAGCACACGTCAGAAATGTTACAACATAAATGTAAAGACAGTAAATAATGTCCTTACATAAACCTAAAGACAGTAAAAAACCCCATTAGTTTTACCATCAGTTCCAGCCTGAAAAGGGAACAGTCGCATGACAGACACAATGATGATGCTTGTATGTATTTGCAGTACACAAGCCGAGATTAAGAAAGCTAACTCCACTGTGATGTGACCCTGTCTCTCTCTCATGCACACAGACACACTGCGATACTCTACATGGTGCAAAACTCCGCATTTGAACAGTCAACAGCAAATACTTTAACTATTAAGAAAACATACTTACAGTAGCTGATTCAGAATAAGCACCAGATTGTCATAGCAAAGACGAAATTGACCCATTTTTTTTTAGAAATAGCCTTTGCACAGCCAGCCATGTAGGCTACTCTACTAGGTTCACAAAACTGTCATCCATAAAATGCGTAAAATTTGAACATCTGGGTTGTGCTGTTCTGTTGTAAATAAATCTTAACCAATGATTCCTCATTGCATCTACTTTCGGAAGGCTAAATAAAGTGATTTTGCCTTCGCATAGAAACACACAGCATCTCCCTGACATGGCTGCATCAACATTACTGCAGTTCCTGAAACCACGCCTTCTTTCTTTGCATGAACATTTAGGCGTCATTACGCAAATATTTCCACATCGTGACGTAGAGATGTGGGGGTGTGTTTGAATGAGGCGTTTTAACCCGGTCTGGATCAACCTTCTCTTTTAGATAGAACAAATCCTTTTGTGGCAGACTTTGAGCTTTGTAACTCTGCAGATCTTATACATGCACAAATAGCTACATAACATGCTAGAGAATAGGAAAAATAGAAATCGCATCATATGAACCCTTTAATTTGTGTTCCGAAGATGAACGGAGATGGGTGAACTAACTTTTTAACGTTAAACTGACGCTTCCCGCTCTGCTTTTATGAACAGCAAACCCCGCCTACTTTGATTTGATTGGCCATCTCAGTCATTTTGACATTGACAAGGACTGTTAGACCGGTGAGGCTTTGATCTAAAGTGCCTAGTACTGTATGTGCATCGGTCTTGCATGCATCCGTAGACTAGCGCAAGTTAATTCTCACACTTTAATAGTATTTATAGCTCTTAACAGTCTGTGTGACTATGAGAAGTTATAACCTCAAAATGTACGTCAGTATGCATTTTTTTCCTATTGCTCATGTGCCAGTGATTATCCCTCTATATCAGGGTTCCTCAATTAGTTTTTCGCTGAGGGACTAATTCTGCAAATAATACCAAGGGCCACTGACCTATAAAATTATTATTATTATTATTACAATTATTATATTATTGTTGCTTTTGTTAAAATAGTCACAAGATGTTCACAAGATAAATATTCAGATTTTTTCTCCCAGTAGTCTGTTTTATTCAAATAATTTTTGCGTGAGCCGCCTATTGAGGTATCCTGCTCTATAGTATACTATACTGTATATAGCAGCCTGGTCCCATCCAAACATGACTTTTATTTCTGGCTGACTAATAAGAACCTGAAAAATTGCATAGCAGTCAAGTAATTATACTAAAACTGCTGATTTCAGCAAGCTCATGCAATTTTTGTGTGAAAAAAGCATCACTACCTGGGTTTCAGACTGTCGTAATTAGTCATGAAAAAACAAAAACAGTTTGAGAGCAATTGAACTCCACAGGAACACATGACAACTGATACAGCCACGTCCTCTTCTGTTTAAAGGTGAAATGCTTAATTTCAGTGCCACTAGTATCACCAAACAGAATAAAAAAAATAAATAAATAAAAAAGACCAAGTTTCAAACCAGCCATTGGACAGGCAAAAATTCTGCACCACTGTCACATAATGTTTGAGCCAGTGTCATTATGTCAGTGCTCAAACAAATGAATGAAATTTGGTTTGGTTCCACTTGTGCTACAAAAATTACATGTCACCTTTAGACCACTTACCTGGGGCTTTAAAATCTGTCTGTTTAAACTTTTGTAACCCCCACAGTAAACAGATTCATTAGACCATTAAAGGCTGTAATTAACAGAGCAAGATGGGAAAATGCTTTCTCTCTGAAGGGCTACTCTGTTGATCATAAGTGGAGAACCTAGCTTTGAAAAACAAAGGCTTTTGCTCTTCTAATCTTGACTCTTACCAGCTTTAATAACGCAGTGTTCTCTCAAAGACACAAATGTCACTGCTGCACATCATACGCTCTTATCTACCTCTGCACACAACGGGAAATAAATGATTAATCACACAGGCTCGTCATGGAGACGCCTCATCAAGCTATGGCATGATAAATGCTCCTCTCAAATATTAGTGGAATAAACTATAGTGCTCCATTCACATGGAAATAAATGACGGCAATGATGGCAGGTGATGATGACGATGCTGGAATAACGTCCTTACTGATAAGACTGACTTATCGAGAGCTGGCGCCAGAAGATGAAGTGGAACTGCATGGATAATGACTCACATTATAGCTGTGATGAATTGAGCCAAATATCACGCATACTCTCAGGGTAATCCTCACCGGTGGCCTGAGTGATATTTCACACAACCGTGCATGTTTCATTATTCATTTAATTTTATCGTAGATGCTGGACGGTATATTTGTATGCTGTATGCCAAGTAGTTTAGTCAAATACTGCAGAGTGTGCTTTCTCGATGGACAGATCTGTCGAAAAGACTGTGTAAATATTACGGATCAGTGCTGGCTCGATTTAACATCAGTACACATTAATACACTAAAAAATCCAACATGCTTCGTCTTGTATTTATTAAAGACATAAGAAAAATCAAAGTGGTTTCATATATTATTAAAATTTTACACTGACTTTGGAATCTTCATTTTTTCATTGTTGCTCTGATTCTGAAACATTAATCACATTTGACAAATCCCCATCCAAATGGTCTGAACAAATCAAGGAAACAGTACATTAGTATATTCACCTAGACACACATAAACAATAATAAAATAAGCTCTGAATAATCACCACATGACAAGTAACAGACACACAACAACATCAGCATAAGTAAAAAACATGCATACACTGTGAGTTAAAACTTAAAAATTAATTTTAACTAAAGGTGCACTCTGATTTCTTGCATTAAAAAGATTTTACACAAAGAAATGAATAATTCTTTTGAGAAATAAAATCTGTTTTATATTACATAAAGCGAACACCAGGAACAAAAGGCAAAGTTTTGTGTGGGGCACACCAGCCATTTGATCAGCGGCAGCGCTGTGGGCAGTTAGTTTAATAAATGATTTAATCATAACTTCATTTCCTGAGGGGATCCAGGAGGTTCCACGGTCCCCCACGGTCCTGAGAGCCCTCAAGGGCTCTCCCTTTGAGCCATCACAGTTTGCAGACTTGAAAACCCTGTTGTTGAAAACCACTCTGCTACTGGCATTAGCATCGGTTAAATGAGTAGGTGACTTGCAGGCTCTCTCTGTAATAGTGTTAATTTCATCACCTATTTTTAATTTAGTCTTAGTCTTAGTCTTGCGCCAAATGTCCTTGTTAGTTTTAGTCATATTTAGTCATTCACATATCTTTTTTTGTTAGTCAAGTTTTAGTCGACTAAAAGTCTCGTCATTTTAATCTAGTTTTAGTCAAAAGAAAACTCAAGGTATCTTAGTCAAGTTTTAGTCTTTTAATTTTAGTCTAGTTTTAGTCAAAAAAATTTAGTCTTTTTTTAAAATAACACATTATTACTGAGATTATTACAGATAAACATTTCAGTAGAAAAAGTGTTTCACATATCTCAAACATTGGTTAAATGTCATAATTACCTGACAAAATACACTTGTTGAATGATTTTTGAATGCAAATGTTAAACATGTCTGGTTTTCAATTTCTGATTTAGGAGACACATTCACAAATGATTTACCTGTTCTGAAGAGTATTTTATTTTAGCCAACACAATTCAAAAGCTGGGGCCCAACAGACTCCGACTGACAACTTAAGTTACAAAGGTTTTTAAAACTGTTTTGGTTGCCTTGTGTCTCATGTTTCTGTTCAAATCAGAAATAAAATAAATATACGGTACTCAGAAAAACTGAAAAGAATAGGCCTACTTTACTGTGGGCCTAAAATACAACCTATTTACAGTCTAGGTTGATCTCTTGGAAAATAACAAATAAGATTTAAAAAGGCTCAACAATTAACAGTTCTGCTGTTGTTACTACAGCTGCTGATACTAAAGCTTACTACAGCTGCCGAAACTTAGCTTGTGAGACGTTAATTTAGGTTAACTTACCTGAATGTGTGGGTGGTTAGCCTTTAGATGTCGTTTAAGGTTGGCGGTGTTTTTCCCCGAAATTCTTTGTCCGCAGTGTTTCCCGTCAGTTATGATGACACATTCTGACTTTTTGTCAGTATCACTGTACTTAAAATGCGACCAAATATCGAGCCTTTTCCTTCGACCTAGCATGTCGTCGCTCGTCACTCGTGTTCGCTTTGGGTGTTGTGTGTTCAGCAGTTTCGTGTTGCAGCCACAGGCTGGCAGCAACAGGAGTATGAGACCTGTAACTTGAGCAACAGCGTAAAGCCGCGAACACGTTCTGAATATTTTAAAGGCGTAACAGCTGATGAAAAAGCAGAGACGATTGTAGACGAAAATGAAGAGAGATTTTATCTTAGTTTTTATTTTATACAAAACATTTTTGTCTCGTCTTTTTTCGTCAACAATAATGCATGTTAATTTAGTCTTAGTCAGCATTTTTGGACAGTGGTGCAGTCTTGTCATCGTCTCGCCTTAGTCATGAAAAAAAAGTTGTTGACGAACATATTTCGTCTAGTCTCGTCTGACGAAATTAACACTACTCTGTAAGCCCTGCCTGTCTTGACTTTGGGCCTAACAACTCCAAAGTCATCCTAAAGCCAAGACATGGGTACGTCTCTAAAGTGCACTACATCCCGTTTAGGGATCAGGTTATTACTCTATCTGTGCTTCCTCCTCCTGAGGAGGACCATGAGTTTAACCTTCTCTGCCCAGTTAGGGCACTGAGAATATACATCGAGCGTTCCACCCCATTCAGGAAGTCCGAACAACTTTTTGTATGCTTTGGTGGCTGCACTAGAAAGTCCCAGTCACAAAGCAGATGATTTCTCAATGGTTAGTCTATGCTATTGCGCTAGCATTCTCCTCCCTGGGCCTTAAGAGCCCCATAGGAGTCAGAGCCCATTCTACTCGGGGCATGGCCTCATCCTGGGTGTGGTCTAATGGTGTGTCCATAGCAGACATTTGTGCGTCGGCCAGCTGGGCTTCACCATCTACTTTCGCTAGGTACTTGGATGTTCCAGCCTTGCAGGCTTGGATTCTATCTGCATAAGGGGGCACACGCCTGCGTAAGGCAGTCTAATTCTTCAGGCATTCCCTGTTTTCAGGTACGTTCTTGGCCCTTTTAGAAGTGCTGACGCTGTACAAAGCTGTTGGAACGATTATCTAAGGCTGGGCTGACCTCAGTGAGTTCAGCCTTCTTGCCTCCTGCAGGGCTCACCCTACATATAATTGGTCCCTCTAAGCCTTAATTGCTCAGGGCCAGTTCATGTCAGTTGTTCCTCTTTCATGGCACGGTGGGGTTTTATTGGTTCCCCATAAGCATCGAGTGATGAAGTATGAGTGAAGTATCGAAAGGGAACTTACTCAGTTACTTGCATAACCTCGGTTCCCTGAGATACGGGATTGAGTACTGCTTTCCTTGCCATGCCATGCACTGCATGACTCAGCGAGTGTCGTTGCTTCAGTCAAATTGATCTGTGATCCTATAGCGAAATGCTAGCTTATATAGCTAGATGGCCCCGCCCATTCTGGCAGGCTTCCTTGCCATAGGCTCCTTGCTTTGTTTTTAATTTACTGCACGAACCAATGAGCGTGCAGTTACACTGCATGACTGTAAAGGCTTCAGTCCTCTGAGAAAATTTTTCCCTATGAGCATCTAGCGACACAGTAATCATTCCCATATCTCAGGGAACTGAGGTTACCTAAGTAATCGAGTACGTTCACTGTATTTTCCCCAAAGTCAGTAAAACAAAGTTTTACAATGTAATACTATTTTAGTTGTTGTGCTTCAAAATATCACCTTTAATTAAATGTTTCTTGCTATTTCTTTGTAATTACTTGTGAAATCTTCTAGCAGTCTCTGGGTGAAAATAGTTTCATAGCCATAATTATTATTTTTTTTAGTGTTGGCTTGGTTAGCTGTTGAGTCCTTCACAGACCAATGTTCAAAAGAAAGCTTTGAAGGTTTTGCATTTGAAAACTTGCTCAATTGTTATGATTTATGTAGGTAAATCAAAGAAGAACTGAGAAGTTTGCTGGAGGCAGATACTTATCAGAGAAGGCAAGAAAGGGGTAAAACAAAGTAGATGTTTGTGTAATTGATTGAATAACAGAATGCTAATGACACAGTTCTCAGATCAATTCACAAACATTTTGCTGGCATTTTGTAGTGAATACATTAAGTGCCAATTACATATATTCATAGTGAAAATTAGTTAAGAGGTTGATACTTCCCGATATTTATGCACTTGATCAGCTTTGCGAATATTGCTGATGAATGAAGTAATTTACAAGATTTTTCATGAATTCATAAAAACTGTTCTTAAAGTCTGTAATGCTTGCCTGCTGCCTAAACTGGAGCTGGTTATAAAAACTGGTTATAAAACAGAGATTAGTGCTCATTGATGTTCACTCTTGAATACAGTCTGTGTATGAATAATGCACAAATATCTACAACATTTATTGACATTTTTTTGAAAAGCACAGTGTTGAAAACGCAGCTGGCTTCCCATTCAAACGAACAGCATGATCTCACATGCTGAGCAAAAATCTTGAACTCACATTGCAAGAGATTTTCTGTTTAACTGGTGAAAGCTTTCAAGAAAATCAAACTTAATCATGGGACATTTGTGAAAATTTGACCAGCTACTGAATCAGAGGTAATGTTCAACAGCATTCATACATGGTCAATAACTTTTAACCAGATAAAGAAAAAGAGAGAACAATAACAAAAGTATTTTATTTTTCACAAACTATGAATACATTAGATTAAATCAATGGATATGTGCAACTAAAGAAGAAGAATACAATATGTACTAGGGCTGTCAGTTGATTAAAATAATAGCATGAAAAAAAAATGAACAGGCCTACTAAAAGGCCTTTGTAATAATTAGTTTGTCAATAATACTTATATCGTAATGCACAAACGTCACAAATACCCACCAAAATACACAGGAAATGCAAACACAGAAGTCATTGCAAATGTGCAACAATTCAATATTAATTACAGCATAATGAAACATAAATAATTTGTTTTTGGGCGTTGGCATGCTGGCTTTCATAGGAGATTGCATAAAAATTTTCTGCCAATGATTTAACAAGCTATATATCATTATATATCATTCTGAAGTCTACAAGGACATGTGATTGTTGTGCTTCTCTACTGTTTAAAGATCCGTCATGGTACTCCATGTAGTAACATGACATGTAGGTAGATACTGGCGAGTCCTTAGTTTTTAAATCAGATCTCAATAGGTTTTAATCATAAAGGTCATACAACTAAATATTTTAATAAAAATGTTGGACTTTTTAGAATAGTAGTCTATCATGTGTACAAGGAGATGAGAAAAGAATTCCAGAAATTCATATCTTCTTTTGACCTCTTCTGCACTTCTGAAGAGCAATACTATCTCATCTCTCTCTCTCTCTCTCACTTTAGCATTGTGCTATCTCTGAAGTGACATGCCACAAGGTTTATTTTGACAGGCTTCTAAAGATGTTTCCATCCGATACCTGTAAGCCGTTTCTCCAAAGGAAATTGAATGACTTAAGGTCTTTGCTGGGAATGCCAAAAGTGATGTCTGGCAATGCAGATGATGAGTTGATCTAACGCTTCAATGTAGAGGCTGCTGTTAACATTTTTTCCTTTTTGAATTGACTCCTAGATTTCTTTAAGCACTGTGAAATTGCTCTAAAATGGGTATAAAAAGCTATACAGTCAGAGATACATTCACTGATTAGCGGACTAACATTTAATTGAAATACAATCTGTGTGACCATGCATGGAACCAATTAACCTTCCTGTAGATCCTGTTTTGACATTAATATCCCTCTATCTGATGAAATATATACAGCATATAAAAACAGAGATAAAGCATAGAAAAACAAGCATCTTGCATACATGTGCTTAAGTGAACTTATTACAGTGGACATAATTAGGAAGATATTCATAAATCATCATCTTGTGTAATTTGGTTAGAGAGCTGCAGAAGGTATTTTTGGTTAATAGCAGCATACATTTTGGTTTGTTTCTCACACACGGCTACAGTGGCTTTTTTTCCCAGAGGAGCAGCAAGATATTTTCATATTACTTCTTAGTATAGTCAACTGGAAAATTTGTGATTGCTGAATCACAATGCTCTCGTTCAAATGGATACTAAATTCCCTAAGGAACAAACCACAGACTGTACAGTATAACTAGGAAGCCAATACTCCTCCACTTGTATCCTGAAAACTGTTATACCACAAGGGTCTGTTCTAAGCCCTCTCACATACTCTTCACTTATGACTCTGTTCCTGCCCATAATTCCATCATCAAATGCACAAATTAATGTGTGCTGAACGCAACCTGATCCTCGCAGAGAAAATAACAATGCAAAGAAAGTCATTGTGGACATTAAGCAATTGCTGAACCAATGGAACACCACAGAACTACAGTGAAAGATTGGAGTGGGTTATCATTTTTTTAATGCCTTTATTTTCTTCAAGGCTATAAAAAGTTTACTGCTTGACATTTTCAACAGGTGCACATATGAGAGCATCCTTACATACTGCAATACAGTCTGGTATGACAGTTGCCCATCACTGGACTGAAAAGCCCAACAGCAGGTAGTCAAAACTGCCAGACACATCACTGGAATCAAGCTACTGGCCATTGAAGGCCTTAACAACATGCACTGTCAGGAGCTACAGTCTGCTCTCCCTCATGTCTTCTGGAAGGTGGAATGGATTCATCCAAGCACGTACCACCAGGCTCAGAAGCAACTTATTTCCCCGAGCTGTCTCCTAGATAAACACTGGACACAGTATTCCCCCGCACATCTCTACAACAGTACACCAACCTTAAAATCTTAGATAGCATTATTTAGACATTACCTCATACTGTATTCCACCACTGTTGATGCTGTCTCTTTATTGCCAATATTTTGCCCATTCCCGTAATGTTTGCAGTATCTCAGCAACTTATCTTGAGATGCACACATAATACTTGCATTGCCTCCACATCTGCCTTTACATCTAAATATAATGACAGAATGGCAAAAAGGGCAAATATATTATCTTAATTCACTTCTCTGTGAGCTGTAATTCATTTTGTTCTGTCCTTGGGAAGTCAGAACTTCACAGCAGTTAAAGGCTTCCTCTGAATTGTGTGATTCACAAGTGTGCATTTCACCTTTAGCAGAAATGAAGTTTAAAAATTGTAAGGGTGGTGGTATGACTACTGTCAACAGACAGACCAGAAACACAGAGGCAAGTATGCAAAACAGCAGTTTTATTGACAGACAGGCAATGAGACTGTAGCTAAGATAAGCAACGATCAGAAGGTGAGTAATATGCAGATGTAAAGGTTTCAAATCTCTAAGCTGATGGTAACCAATGATTTTCTCTTGCATGTTATCCAGAGGAGCGGTGAAGTGAAGGAGTATCTAAGGATAAGCACAGGTAAGTAGCAAGGTAAGACGTCAGGCTTAGTTCCGTAATGCAGACTGCAGACCAGACCCTGAGGCTGTGGGGAGAGTGCAGTGATATAGGTAGCTTAACGAGCAGGTGCGGGCAATCAGTGCTCTGGTGATTGGTATCTGTTGTGCACTGGGGCTGATGACTGTGGTGACAGTGGTGCCTGATGAGACTCCCTGCCAGTGCTGACAACTACAGTATTATCCACATAACTTATTTGGAACTTTGTGAATGCACAGCAAAGCTGCACCAACAGCAACACCATGACTGGATGAGTCGCACCTCGCAAGTTGCTAGGACTGGGATTAAATATCATAGAAATTAATTTAGCCCAAAACTTATTCTATCCACTAAAATAATAAGACAACACAAATAAACTGAAAAAATATAATTTTTTTAAAAATGTTTATATTTTATTCATAGCTCTGACAAAATCATCAATTTGTGTTGATATGGTGACTAAAATCCAATTTGTCTGGACAGTTTTGTTATGTTAAATCTGTTTTTATGAGATGAGTTTTTGCATCACTAGTTAAAATAATTAAATTAAATTTAATGATGACATAATTTATTTAAAATACATTTATTTGATACTAAGTTCACAAATCCATTAACATATTTATTGACATATCAGTTACTGTCAGCCCTGTTTTCCTCCCCTCATGTGCTCCATGAACCAGTTTTCACTCATGTAAATTATGATCATTTGTTCCAGGTGTGTCTAGTTAATTATCCCTGTTTCCCTGTGTATTTAGTCGGTTCTGTCTGTCTCTGGCTGTGTTTACACTTGGCATTAACATGTGATCACCGTGATCCGATCAAGCAGATCGGATCATCATTCAATCAGAACACGGCGTGTTTACACTTGGCAACATCAGCTGACTTTTCTATCTGTATAAATGATCGGATCTGTCTTTCCCGTGCAATATTTAAATAAGTCTGCATAGAATGGCCCGGTGCAATGTCAAACTGAAGTGGTGGGTTTTCTTTTGAAAAGCATTTTCAGTCACGGGACATTTTACAAATCAAAGAGAAGAGTCTCTCTAGTCTCCACATGGGTGTTCCCCAGACATTTTTCACCAACATTCATGATGTCGACCTGTGAGTCGACCCATGACATCCACCTACGAATGCAGATACGATGGCTGGATTGCATTTACATTACACTAAGATCTGATCACAATGCATCCTCGACTACCTCTGGACCAGGACACGCTGATTGGATAACATTCCGATTAGAAGTGCGTTTACACTTGTCTTTTCAATGTGTATATGGACAACATCCGGATACAGGTCGCATGTTAATGCCAAGTGTAAACGCAGCCTCTGTCAGGTCTTAAATGTCATCTCCATGTGCTACGTGTGTGTTCCCTTGTGTTGAAGAAAATAGTGTATTATGCTTCTGGATCTCTTGTGTCTCTTCGCTCCCTCGTCTCCTCATTCCTACACAGTAGGCACAACATGACAGAAGACCCGACATACAAACAGTAAGTGATGCACCTTCTCACAGTTCTTTTTTTTTGTTCTCCTTTTGAAAATTATGTTTTCCTGTTTGTTTCTCCCTGCAGCATGGAAATCTCAATACACTTTATTGCTCTAGCCTGTAGGTATCTATCCTTTGTCGAGTAAGCCCGCAGAACTCCCCGGCACGACGCGGCAACGGCTTTAGATGAGGCTCATCAACTCTCTGTTTAGGCACAGGGCCAATTACCATCATCCCATGGACCTCCCAGACCCCATGGGACTAAGCTGGAAGGAAGCCCTCCAGCCATTCCTCAGTCAAGCCCACTGACCATGCCTTTTACCCCTAACCAAATGAGTAATCTGAGGAGGAAAAGGCTGTTGGCTCTAGCCTCTAGGTCCGCTCCAGTCCCCGAGTTTAGCCCAGAGAGGGCTCCAGTCCCCGAGTTTAGCCCAGAGAGGGCTCCAGTCCCTGAGTCTAACCCAGAGAGAGCTCCTGTCTCCGAGTCTAGCCCAGGGAGGGCTCCAGTTCCCGCGTTTAGCCCTAGGATGGCTCCAGTTCCCACGTCCAGCCCTAGGATGGCTTCAGTTCCCATGTCCAGCCCAAGGAGGGCCCCAGTTCCCGAGTCAGACACACAGATGGTCTTAGTGGTGGAGATTTTCCAAGTATTTTTTTGGAGGGGGGGGGGGGTTATAGGGAACCGGCCTTAGAGGCTGGGCTGAGTGATCTGCCATGGCCTTCTGAGCTGCCTGGTCTGTCATGGATCCTTAGTCTGCCTGATCTGCCATGGGTCCCAGAAAGGGTACCACCATGGAGGTCGTCCGTCCCTGTAAGCCTGTCCTGAGAAGACTCCAGAGCGCCCATCCCATACGCCCCTTTGGGTGGGGGGAGTAATGTCAGCTCTGTGTTTTGGGTTTTCCTCTCCTCACATGCTCCATGACACAGTTTTCGCTCATGTTAAATTATGATCATTTGTTCCAGGTGTGTCTAGTTAATTATCCTCATTTCCCTGTGTTCTTAAGTTCTAGTCGGTTCAGTCTGTCTTTGTTTGGTCTTAAATGTCATTTCCATGTGATACATGTGTGTTTCTTTGTGTCAAGAAAATGAAGTGTATTATGCTTCTGGATCTCCTGTGTCTCCGCGCTCCCTCGTCTCCTCGTTCCTACACAGTAGGCACATTGTTACACTTACTTGTATAAAATTATAATTAAATGTTTCTTAACAGTATGCCTTTAAATGTGTTTTAATATCACTGTTAATAAGGATTGTATGGTCTCTGTATAGTCTTTAAATGCAAGATATTTAAAGTGTACTTAAAGTATACTTGCAATAGTTCCACTTTAGCACAATCAAATATCAAAATATTGGACTTCAATACTACTTCTGCACAAAGTAATCGTTGTTCCAATTTAAGTATACCAGTTTAGTATTCCACACATACAATTGCAGGGGATTTTTAAGCAATTAAATATCTAAATGTATATAAAAAATAAAAAACAAAAAGAAAAATTATATAAAAAAAAATTATGTTTATATTGGTGTTAAACTAACAAACAATCTATCCAACCATCTATCTATATATATATATATATATATATATATATATATATATATATATATATATATATATATATATAGAAAATACTGAGGACTTTTTACTAATAAAATATATATAATATATATATATAATATTTTAAAGGAAACTTAAGCAGTTTTGGGGCTTGAATTGAGGAACTGATTAAACTCAAATAAAATAAGAAAAGAAGGCTATCTATTTATTTTAAGAGAATTAGCTCATTTTTATTTTAGAGGTGATTGTTAGTTCCCAGCATGTTTTGCATATGGCTGGATATGGAGAGTACACTTTGAAATTAAATGCTATTTTATGTTTTTGAGTGAAGGGAAACATCTATTAATGTTTAATATTCAGTTATGTTTGACATTTGAAAGTTTCAGTTACACTGAAGTTTCCATTGCACAGTGCAATCGGTACCATTGTGCAGATGAGTCGAGCTTATGTTATGGATACTACTCTAATGCATTAAGCCTTGTTCAATCAGCAGTAGCTTTACTAGTGCTAATTTTCCTACTTAAGCTGTTTGGCTGTATACAGTCTTTTAAATGTATAAAATAACTCAAAGTTACAGACTTTTGAGAATCAGCTTAAAATAAATGAGCACATTTCACTAATTATATTAAATTCATTGTGTCATAGATTCATTAATTTATGAGATTTCACATGATTTTTTCAGGTAGATTCCATTAAAAAAAATCAAGCCTGAATACTTACTCAAAAATATGTGTAATATTGTTACCTTATTTTTTTTTTCAAGTAAATAGCTTGTTCCTTTTTGTACAGTGTACAGGTTTGGAACAACATTAGGGTGAGATGGATGAACAGAAAAATGAAATTAAAAATATTATTAGTCATTTAACATGTCTTTCAGACTTTCCCATCCTGTTTGTGAGGCCGGTTCTTGAGCATAATAAGCCACAATCAGTACTTTTTTGACTTGCAGTATATAGTGTCTAGTCCTCTAGTAGTTCCCTGACATTAATTTTTATTTTTTATTGTTCTGATGAACTGATGTTAACACACACCGAGGGACTCCAAGGTGACACCATTTTGCAGGAATCCCAATAAAACCATCCAGTGTCTCTGAGGTTAATGCGTTTATTTAACAGCTTTGTGGAGCCCTTATTGTGATTGCTATCCCTAATGCAACAGAATTACTGCCTGTAATTCTCTCTCTCTCTCTCTTCTCTGGTCCAGGAGGCAGGAGAGGCAAAGATTACAAAAGCAAGCATTACATAATTCATTATCCAGACCGGTCTGGTTTGGTTCGGGGGAAGGGGGAGGGGGAGGGAGAGGGGGCACCTTCAGATGGTGGTTCTGACAGAGGAACAGAGCCTGAAAATGGTTGTGCAATGCCTCATTGGTTTCGATGAGAATAGAAGAGAGAGAGAGAGAGAATGCGAGATTTTCTCATCTCCCTGCAAGGGATCACAGCTTTCTAAGAAAATGCTTTTTAACACATCTTATTAATATTCATATTATTTAATCATTGATAATTATTATTTTTGTCTGTTAAAGCAAGTGCCACTATTACTATTGCCCATGCTTAGGGATTTGCATTTTTAGGGTTAGGGATTTGAACAGAAATTAAGAGATTTAGGCTTGGGCCAGCAGGCAACCACTTAGTATATCCTAGTAATGCTCTAGCAGCCACCCAGAACTCCCTTGCAACCATTAAGTAATACAGTGATAACCACCCAAAACAGTAGAAAAAGGCTAGCAGTGCCCTGGCATCCACTCTGAATATGCATTCAACCAAAAGCTGTCTCATTTTATAGGTTGCGCTCTCCGTTGTTGCATTTGTCGTTAGCATACATCTAATTTCTGAAAAGTAACAATTACAAAATTGACTTTTATTCTATGTGAAGTGTAAATTATTATAATGTCTTTCTTACTTTGGAACATAATGGTAACTTGAGGCAATGAGGCAGTCTTAATGACATATGCGAGCAACAAATGTGACCTCTGGAGGGCGCAGCCTTAAAAATGATAAACAGCACATAAAGGCCTATAAACACCCAGAACACCACGTCAGCGGCCAAACAAACATCTGAACTCCCTAGTTACCACCTTGCATTGCCTTGGCAGAAATCTCTAACATTGTGATGATCAGTTTTGCACTGTAAAATGTGAAAGTTTAGTCACTATTATTCATAAAAGCAATTACATGCTCCCACTCATATGAGTCATAGGAATTGGGTTCATTTTATTTGTTTAAAATATATTACTTTCAGATACATTCTTCAATGACAAGTGTTGCCTTCCTTAGCAGGCAACGGTGCTAAATTATATTGTCACCATGATAAAATCTTGTTCCTGATGTTATGTGTGATGGCAGTAATTATTGTCTTCACACTTGAGATAGTGATAATGAATGAAATAATTAGTACATTTTACAAGGAGTTTTCTTATATGCTGTCCTTTAGTATGCTCTTTGTTTCCCAGTATATTTCTGCATGCTGCAACCAGCTGTTAAGCAGATTGAGTGCTTTTATGGCTGGAAGAGATACTCCGTTACTCAAATGTTTTCTGGCCTGTTAAGCTGAATGGAGTCAGTTTCATTGTGATCTAGTTTGACCTTGCATCACTGTGATTCCATGTGCAGGAAACATGACCAGAGCCATCCAAAGTAAACAGACGTTCATTAATGCCTATTTTGAGCTATTTCAGAGTGAAGCTAATTCAGTAAATTCAAAAGTGTTGGACTAATAATAATTACATAACAGTGCTTGTGTGTTTGTTTAAATTTCTTATGCTTATTTTTGACATTTTAAGAAATTTTATTTTCATACCTCAGTCCCAGCTTACCATAGCCATAACAACCACAAACATTGGAAACCACCATAGGAGGACAAGTCTTTTTTTAAGGGTTCATTCACTATTACTCCCAAATCCCAAATATGCAGTTATAAGCAAAGTAACAATACTTATTCAAATTCTAACCCTAAAACTCTACATTACTTCAAACCATTAATAAGTTTTGAATTTATACTTTCATTTAAGGAAATTCTGATAGTATCATTCAGTATCAATGTGCCTTTTAAGTACAGATAATCCTATGATAAGGTTTTTGCCAAGCCTTAGTAAAGAGTAGTACAGTAAATAACTGATGATAGCAAATATCATCTTACCACACCACATTAATCAGAGTCAGCATGTTTGTGCAGTCTGCCAAAGGAAAAAAAAAAAAAAAAAGGCAAAAAATAATGAAATTTTAAAATAAATTTCAAATAAAATACATTTGTTTGATGTGGTCAAAAAATTAATTTCAAAGTTCAGAAATTGCAAGGATGCACAAATTATGCATTTTCTCAGAAATGCATAGAGCATTTTAGAATAAAACCTATAGTGTATGTAACATTTGAACTTTTAAAAGAACAATGGAGGTAGAAATAGATTTTGTAAAACTAATAAATAAATAAATGAATTGACTATATTGCAATAATACACAAATATTTAAAAATACATTTTCATTACATTATACATCTATGAAATATTATCTTATATCAATAAGTCCTGAGGACACTAATGGCACAGTTTGCTAAGAATAAACCTATAATTACCTGCACATTTGAGATTCAGGCTCTGTTACTTTTATAGTTTCTTTTCTCATATTCATGTTATTTTCACATCATCAAGATGATTAAACTGCATCACATTAAATGTGTCAATGGATTAATATTACACCATGAAAAAGTATAATTTGAATAGGATTATCACCTCATTTTCTGTTCTAATGTTAGATCATCATAAGACTAAAAAAGAAATCTCAATTATATCCTTTTCATTTTACTTTGCTGATTTCAACAGAAAGCAGTCTTAATATGTCAAGGTCCTGGTGTGTGGATGTGAGTATCTGTATCTGGCATGTGTCTGGAGTGCGTCCAAAGTCTTCTGTCCCTGTCTTTGCACTGGCCTCTTTCTTATTTTTCAAGGAGTGTGCATGACAGCGATTGTACCAAAACCGTTTTTGAAAAGTTTTGTGCACAGATGAAATTGTTGTTTCTCACACTGAAAGCATTAGTAAACACATCTGATTTTTTACTCAGATCCCTTATATATATATGACTGTATAATTTATACACTTATAATTTTTAAATTTGGCAAATATGAGATTCTAGTGTGAACAAATGATGGTTCTGAACTGACCTGCATGAGGAAAAGAACAATAACAAGACGGCATTAAGCACGCTGTCAAACTGAAGTAAATACGGAGGCCACTGAAGTAAGCATTACACGTTCATTTATAAGCTGATGTGCTGTGAAATCCAGTGAATTTGTGATCAGTTGATAAGCATGATGAAAATAAGGAAAGAAACACTATGCGTCTGCGCACATACACATTTCTATTTATGTAGCCCTGCCCCTTTTCAGCAATGTGCTTATGTTCTCTCTTCCAGTTTGTATTTTCAGAGCGTGAAGGTAAGGTTGTATGAATTTATGCATGAACCACTTAAATTTTCCCAGTCTTCTGACATTTATGACATCTGCTATGAACATTGGGTAACACCTTAGAATACTGTTCCGTCATTAATGAATAACTACACAGGAAAAAGTGACTAATGCTCCATTAAAGTTGAAAATGGTAGTTTACTACTGATAGGTAGCTAGTTCACTATCAGTAACTACTATTTTTTCATATCTCCCGGAGAACTCCTAAAAATTACTAAATACAGATTCATAATGTAAATATTGCAAAATTATCCTATAGCTATTCCTTCTGTAGAATGTGGTAATACTTGGGTAATACTAATATGGTAATACTAGTAGGTTACCATGATCTTCACTTTAGAAATAATTACATTATTGTAACAGAGAGATGAGGCAGAGAGAGCATGCACATGCACGCATGACTTTAATTAAGAAAAGACAATAAATTCCACACACGAAGAGCCAGAAAAAAAATAATATCTAGGGAACAATACAGAGAGGCCTTCAAACAATGACCAGCAAACACAAGTGAAAACCAAGCAGTATATATGCACAACGACAGACAAGCTAAACGAGATAACAAGGGGGTGAAGGCAATTGTCATAGGAACAAGCAAGGGTAACTATGGGAAGAAACAAACAGACTAAGGAAACAGGAACTAAACACAGGAAATGAAGACAAAAACACTGGGGCAGACAAACACTTCAATATAAAAGTCCACAGCAAAACACAAGAGACAGAACAGGGATTGTGACAATTATGCATTATTCATATTAATTATGAACCTGTACAAAAATATAAAAAATACTGATTAGCTAATAGTGAACTACAACATTCGACTAAGCACTATTACTTATTAATACATTAATCTGAGTTTCTTGTGAGTTAAATGCAGTTATTATTGCATTACTCATGTGTTCCTGTGTAGTTATTCATTAATGATGGAACTATTCTAAGATTTACTAAACAAAGTAAATTAAAGTAGAGTAAATTACCACAAGAGAGAAATTCCAAAAAAGCACCGATAGGCGTGAAATATCTGCGGGTGATTTACTGACAATGCGCAAATTAAAGAATACAGACAGAACATCTCATTTACATACTTATCGACACAATATACCAAGCGCAGCACAAATTAGCATAGTCGCAAATAAGCAGAGCCGATGCTCATCAGGTGCACACAGTTTAAGACATGGTTTGTTTGGGTGTTAAATAATGGCACACATACCAGTAATTTGACGAGCGCAAACGTTAGTAAATCAGGTTGCGTGATTCATTTTAATACTCACCTCCCATTAATTTTGCGTTTGAAAGAGAAACTCCAACAAATGAATATTCAATAAGTTCAGGTGCAAAAAAACCGGTGTCCACGCCTTTTCAGTGCTAATTCTTCACTGCGTGTCTTTAGTAAATCCTGACAGAACTATTTTAACGCCAAAAGATTTGCACTGATAATAATAAATCCACTTCACCAGCTAATTACACTTCAACAGCGATGCTATGGCGCTGCCGCAAAAGCAGAAGTTCAAAGACAAAATTCTAAAGATGGCTATGCACTTGTTTCTCTAATGCATAAGGTTTATAGACTGAACATGTAATACTCATGCATATGAAGTCACCACAAATTAGTTTTTTCATAGTTTACAAAGATACAATAGACTCCTGGAAACCCATTTTCAAATGTTTTCCAGGCTCCCAAAACCCTGTTTTTGTATAAATTAATGGCCAAAATGCTTAAAAAGGTTTCCAGTTTAAGTTGAAATGCCTGTGATTGGTACTTACACTAATATGACAAAATATGGCAATGTGTACATACTATCATAGAGTTAATGCTAATATGGTGAGGGGGATGTTATTTATTTATTGATTAATTCTGTGATTACTGAGCAACATTAAGTGTTTGATTATTTGGTTTCTCCACTTGGCTCTCATTTATCAGTGACACAGAGAATAATCCCCCCCCCCATCTTGTTAGTTCTGGAATAACTAATCCTCTCCCACTCAAGAGTTCCAAATTAATAACATAACCAATTCCATATTAACATGCTGCAAAAGAATTATGAGTCAGTCTGACCACACAACTTATAGTTGTGCTTCACACAAGTCTTTTCTTACCAGTACTGCCCTTATACAAGTAAAAACAATGCAGTCTTACATGAATGTATTTCACTGCTGTTGCCACAATATATTTACATAGATGTTTACAGCTACATTTTTTTTTCCAAAAAAATAAAAATAAAAATCAAACTTCAAACAAAGCTGAGGTCCAAACTCTTAGGTGTGCACTCACAGAACATCTCCCATGAAGATGTTAATAGTGCTTTTTAGTTGGTCAAACCTATAATCAGATTGTGGGAGGTGTGGGAATAGAAAGTGTCATGCCTTAACAGGTTTTCAAGGGTTTAACGGACAAAAATGAAAATTTTGTCATTTATTTACACATTTCATTCCAAACCTTCATGCTCAAACCTCACAGCATATCTTTCAGTTTTTCTAGAAAAAAATATTTAAGGATGCAAGGGCTTTAAATGAACTGGTTCATTAAAATAATCAGACTTCACAACTTTCACATCAGCTCATTAGACTGTAAAGCCCTGAGCATAATGTGACAAAAAACAGTGATGAACTAGAAAAGCTAAATTATTATTTTACCAGTTGAACAGTAACATTTGCATAAAAAGAGTTTTTTTTTTTACAAAAAATTAAATAATATGTTTTAAAAAAATTGTCTGAAAGTAATACTTGCATGAATATTGCAATTAAATAAAAATGTACAAACCCAATTCCAAAAAAGTTGGGACACTGTACAAATTGTGAGTAAAAAAAGGAATGAAATAATTTACAAATCTCATAAACTTATATTTTATTCACAATAGAATATAGATAACATATCAAATGTGGAAAGTGAGACATTTTGAAATGTCATGCCAAATATTGGCTCATTTTGAATTTCATGCGAGATACACATTCCAAAAAAGTTGGGACAGGTAGCAATAAGAGGCTGGAAAAGTTAAATGTACATACAGTATAAAGAACAGCTGGAGTACCAATTTGCAACTTATTAGGTCAATTGACAACATGATTGGGTATAAAAAGAGCCTCTCGGAGTGGCAGTGTCTCTCAGAAGTCAAGATGGGCAGAGGATCACTAATTCCCCCAATGCTGTGGCGAAAAATAGTGGACCAATATCAGAAAGGAGTTTCTCAGAGAAAAATTGCAAAGAGTTTGAAGTTATCATCATCTACAGTGCATAATATCATCCAAATATTCTGAGAATCAGGAACAATGTCTGTGCGTAAGGGCCGGAAAACCATACTGGATGCCTGTGATCTTCGGGCCCTTAGACGGCACTGCATCACATACAGGAATGCTACTTTAATGGAAATCACAACATGTGCTTAGGAATACTTCCAGAAAACATTGTCGGTGAACACAATCCACCGTGCCATTCGCCGTTGCTGGCTAAAACTCTATAGGTCAAAAAAGAAGACATATCTAAACATGATCCAGAAGCGCAGGCGTTTTCTCTGGGCCAAGGCTCATTTAAAATGGACGGTGGCAAAGTGGAAAACTGTTCTGTGGTCAGACTAATCAAAATTTGAAATTCTTTTTGGAAAACTGGGATGCCATGTCATCCGCACTAAAGAGGACAAGGACAACCCAAGTTGTTATCAGCGCTCAGTTCAGAAGCCGGCATCTCTGATGGTATGGGGTTGCATGAGTGCGTGTGGCATGGGCAGCTTACACATCTGGAAAGGCACCATCAATGCTGAAGGGTATATCCAAGTTCTAGAACAACATATGCTCCCATCCAGACGTCGTCTCTTTCAGGGAAGACCTTGCACTTTCCAACATGACAATGCTAGACCACATACTGCATCAATTACAACATCATGGCTGCATAGAAGAAGGATCTGGGTACTGAAATGGCCAGCCTGCAGTCCAGATCTTTCACCCATACAAAACATTTGGCGCATCATAAAGAGAAAGATGCAACAAAGAAGACCTAAGACAGTTGAGCAACTAGAAGCCTGTATTAGACAAGAATGGGACAACATTCCTATTCCTAAACTTGAGCAACTTGTCTCCTCAGTCCCCAGACGTTTGCAGACTGTTATAAAAAGAAGAGGGGATGCCACACAGTGGTAAACATGGCCTTGTCCCAACTTTTTTGAGATGTGTTGATGCCATGAAATTTAAAATCAACTTATTTTTCCCTTAAAATGATACATTTTCTCAGTTTAAACATTTGATATGTCATCTATGTTGTATTCTGAATTAAATATTGAAATTTGAAACTTCCACATCATTGCATTCTGTTTTTATTCACAATTTGTACAGTGTCCCAACTTTTTTGGAATCAGGTTTGTATTACAAATGATAATTTATGTTAAAATGAAGTATGTCTTTACAATATATATAATGTAATGTCATAATTTTATACTGTCTTTGGAATATGATTAAAGTGTACTACCAGATGAAATGTATTGATTTATGGTAGACTAAAATGTATTTTAATGTAATTTCTACAGCCTCTGGTAACACTTTTAATAACTTTCATAAATAAATCATTAACAAACATTATATAATGCTTAACAAGTCATTAATATATTTTCACAAAGCTAGAAATATGAAAATATGCTTGTTAATATTTACTAATTTACTTAAACATAATTAAACATTATCTAACGATTAACAGATCATTATTTAATGTTAATTGTAATGGTTAAAAATGTGATAACATTTTCAAATCATCCGAACATGACCTTCTACAAAAATCTACAGATATTTTTAATATAAATTATGCCACGTTTACAAGTATATTTTTAATGTTGTTTTGAATGCTAACAAATGGCATTAAACTTCAGATCACATATAACCTAATGCTCTATTTTACATTCATAAATGTTTTGAAAAAATAGCTAAATTAGTAATTTTAAGCACTTCGCAAACTATTCCTGTAAACATATTATTCATGAACTCATAATCACAGTCTGTAAAGGTCATATATTTGGTCTTCCTTTGATGTGTAGGCTTCTACTATTTGAACATCTTAACAAATCATTTATTAATTACACATTCATGTTTTTTTTTGCAGTACCCAATCTACATAGGTGGGTAGTAACGAGTTGCATTTACTTCGTTATATTTACTTGAGTACATTTTTTGGGTAACTAATACTTTTGGAGTATGTTTAAAGATGGCTACTTTTACTTAGAGTATTTTTTTTTTTGTGAAAAAAACTATTTTTACTTCATTACTGTGGGCAATGTTCCTCTCGTTACTTTATCTTAATGCAATACAAGTTATAAATACTTCAGTTTATTTTAAATGTGCTGTCTTGTTTTCTCTGGGCAATGAGTGATGTCCATTTGTGAATGATTCATTCTTTTGAGTCAATTCTGTTCAAAGGCTTGATCAAATCAGTTGGCAAATCAGTGAATTGGTTTTTGAATCATTTTAAATGATTTGTTCAGTTCTCTGCAGCACACACTGAGCCGTCTGAAGCGGTTCACTCAGAGTTGTAACAGAAAGTTTAAGAATAACACGAGCGTTGAAGACGTGGCTTTGGATCTACAGTCAGTTGAAAACAAATCTGCAAAGGCTATTGTTTGCTAGCTATGAAGATCTTTATTAGATGAACACTGCCTGTGCTGTCTACGATTCAATGGGTATAGATAGGCTACATTCGATTACAGTACACGATACAATGACATTACCAGTTTGTTGTACGTGTAACTTATACATTAAATACAATATTATTTTTTACATTAAATAAGCTGTCAAAGGTTATGAAATCAATACCCTCCAAACCCGCATTAGCTTTATTCCAGGAGGAATGCCTTTGCCTAGACACAATTAATATTGATATTTCCACAATATTTATGCTTGCAGAAATAAACATTTGTTTACATTTTGCAGAACAGATGGAAGAAGATCCATCAATGTGCATTTGGTTCGTTATGTTCAGATGTTCGGTAACTTAGCAATCATGTGAGGAGTTTTCACTCGTGTCAGAGGTTATTTATACATATATATTATATAATTATATATATTATATATAATTAATATACTTTAAAATATTTAATTCAGTGATGCAAATCAGAATTTTCATCAGCTGTTACTCCACTTTTCAGAGTCATGATCCTTCAAAAAAATAATTATAATATAGGCTATTGATTTATTACCAGTGCTGGAAAGTTTTTCTGCTTAATATTTTTAATTTCTTTTTTTGGAATCTATGACTTTTTAGGATTCTTTAATGAATAGAAAGCTAAAAAGAACATCATTGATAGTAAATCAAAATATTGGAATGATTTCTGAAGGATTATGTGACACTGAAGACTGGTGTAAAGGCTATATATATATATATATATATATATATATATATATATATATATATATATATATTATATATATATATATATATATATATATATATATATATATATTTACACACACACATCCATACATACATACATACATTTAATAATTTAGCAGACGCTTTTATCCAAAGCGACTTACAAATGAGAACAATAGAAGCAATCGGACCAACGAGAGAACAACAACAGTATACAAGTCCATGACAATTCTCAGTTAGTCTAGCACAGAACCCGTAACAAGGTTTTTCCCCAAGAATAGGATAGACAAGAAAAGGTAAGTGCTAGTATTAGTTGGTCAAGTACTGGTGAAAAAGATAAGTCTTTAGATGCTTTTTGAAAATGAGTAAAGACTCGGATGTTCGAATTGAGATTGGGAGGTCATTCCACCAGCTGGGCACAGTCCAGGAAAAGGTCTGTGAGAGTGATTTTGAACCTCTTTGGGATGGCACCACAGGGCACCGTTCATTTGCACACCGCAAGCTTCTGGAAGGCGCATAAGTGTGAACTAGTGAGTTTAGGTATATTGGTGCCGTGCCAGTGGTCGTCTTGTAGGCAAGCATCGGTACCTTGAATTTGATGCGAGCGGCTACTGGTAGCCAGTGTAACCCGATGAGGAGAGGAGTAACATGAGCTTTTTTTGGCTCATTGAAGACAACCCTCGCTGCTGCATTCTGGATCAGTTGTAGAGGCTTGATAGTACATGCAGGAAGGCCCACCAGGAGAGCATTACAATAGTCCAGTCTGGAGAGAACAAGAGCTTGGACAAGAAGGGTCTAATCTTCCTAATGTTGTATAAGGCAAATCTGCAGGACCGGGTCATTGTAATAATATGGTCTGTGAAGCTTAACTGATGATCCAGAACAACTCCTAGGTTTCTGGCTGTCCTGGAAGGAGTTATGGTTGACGAACCCAGCTGTAAAGAGTAGTTGTGATGTAACAATGGGTTAGCTGGAACCACCAGCAGTTCTGTCTTAGTAAGGTTGAGCTGAAGGTGATGGTCATTCATCCAGCTAGGAATGTCACTCAGACAGGCTGCAATGTGAGCAGCTACTGTCAGATCGTCTGGTTGGAATGAGAAGTACAGTTGAGTGTCATCAGCATAGCAGTGATAGGAAAAACCATGCTTCTGAATGACAGATCCTAATGACATCATGTAGATAGAGAAGAGAAGTGGTCCAAGTACTGAGCCTTGAGGAACCCCAGTGGCAAGAAGTTGTGACTTAGAAACTTCACCCCTCCAAGACACCCTGAAGGATCTATCTGAGAGGTAGGACTTAAACCACAGGAGTGCGGTTCCAGAGATGCCCATCTTTCTGAGGGTGGACAGTAGAATCTGGTGATTAACTGAGTCAAAAGCACCAGACAGATCCAGCAAGATGAGTACTAAAGATTTGGAAGCTGCTCTTTGCAGTCGCAGGGCTTCAGTAACCGAGAGCAGGACAGTCTCAGTTGAGTGGCCTCTTTTGAAGCCAGATTGGTTACTGTCCAGGAGGTTGTTCTGTACAAGAAGCATAGAGAGTTGGTTGAACACAACTCGCTCAAGTGTCTTTGAAATGAATGGAAGAAGGGATGAACCGGTCTGTAGTTTTCTAGAAGTGCTGGATATAGAGATGGTTTCTTAAGCAGTGGGCTTACCCGAGCCTGCTTAAATGCTGAGGGAACTGTACCAGAGTGAAGAGAGGTGTTGATAATGTGAGTAGGTGAAGGTATTACTGAAGAAGAAATCACTTGAAGGAGGTGAGTGGGAATAGGATCAAGTGGACAAGTAGTAGGATGACTAGACAGGATAAGTTTGGAAACGTCCATCTCTGAGAGTGGAGAGAAGGAGGAGAGAGTGTGTATTAGTCGTTATGAAGTTATCATCCGTCTGCGGTGTGGAGAATTGGTCACTGATGGTTCTTGTCTTATTTGTGGAGAAATCTGCAAAGTCGTTGGCTGTAAGAGTCAATGAAGGAGGAGGTGGAGGCAGACTAAGAAGAGAAGAGAAAGTTTTGAAAAGTGTGCGAGAGTCAGAACAGTTGTTAATTTTGTTGTGGTAGTATGATGTTTTAGCAGTGAAGACATTTGCAGAGAAGGAAGAGAGGAGAGACTGATACACACTGAAGTCGGTAGAGTTTCTTGATTTATGCCATTTCCTCTCTGCAGCCCTGAGTTTAGAGCGATGTTTCTTACGGAGAACATCAAACAGCCAGGGGGCAGATGGGGTGGTGAGTGCTGGTCTGGATGACAGTGGGCAAAAGTTGTCCAGGCAAGAGGTCAGAGTGGAGCAAAGAGTGTCAGTAGCACTGTTCGTGTCCAGAGCAGAAAACTGAGCGGATGAAAGTGCGGATGAAACCATAGAGGATAGGCGAGATGGAGATAGTGAGCATAGGTTCCATCGAAAAGTGACCTGTGGTGGAGCGTGTGCCACTTCAGGAGTAAGTGCGAGGTTAGCAGTTATGAGGAAGTGGTCTGAGGTGTGCATTGGAGCAACTAAAGTGTTGTCCATGGAGCAACAGCTTGTGTAGATGAGGTCCAGTTGTTTGCCTGATTTGTGAGTCACTGTAGTAGACGCTCGCTTGAGATCAAATGAGGTGAGCAGAGTGTTGAAGTCAGCAGCCTGGGGTTTATCTAGGTGGATGTTGAAGTCACTAAGCAGTACCAGAGGAGTACCATCCTCAGGAAAGTTTGATAACACATCCAACTCCTCCAAGAAGTTTCCCAGTTGACCTGGGGAATGATAAATGACCACAGAGTGGATTTTAACAGGGTGGGTTATAGTAATTGCATGTGATTCACTGTTACCTGTAAGAGATGGTTGAAGATCAAATTTCCATTCTTTTGAGATAAGGAGACCAGTACCCCAACTCCTCCCGGTCGTACGAGGGGTGTGGTAACAAGTGAAATTAGTGGAGAGGGCTGCGGGAGTGGCAGTGTCTTCAGGTTTGATCCAAATCTCAGTTAGGGCCATGAGGTTGAAACCGGAATGAGTAGCAATAGAAGAAATTAAATCTGCTTTGTTAACAGCAGACTGGCAGTTCCAGATACCAACTGGAATAGAGAGTAAAGTAGTAGAGGTCAGAGGGACAGGCCATAGATTTTTGGGATAGGCCTAAATAAGTAGTAATAAGTAGTTGAGAACAAGCTATACAAAAAGAAAAGAAAGCGGAGAAAAGACTGTTCATACATGCATACATACACATACATTACATACATTTTATCTATATATCTAAATAAAAATAGACTATAGATATTCAGTATATGTTCCAAAGTCACTAGTAACTAACTACTTGAGTAGTTTTTTATCTAATACTTTTTTACTCTTACTCAAGTAATTATTCAGACTAGTACTTTTAGTTTTACTTGAGTAAATATTCTATAAGTACTTTTACTTGAGTACAGTTTTTGCATACTCTACCCACCTCTGCCAATCTAAATGTTTATAAACATTTACTAAACATTAGTACCTTTATGAGCAGTCATCTCAATGGCAAAATCCTGATTGACTTGAATTTACCCTATTCGCACATCTTCACAACTCATTTATTTATTTAAATGGAAAATATTCATCATTTGTAAATAATTATAAACATTTAATAATATTTTAGTATCTTTATGGTAATTGGATTTTAAGCTGCTGTAACGATGTTTTGTAAATTGTGGTTAGTTAAGTTTAGCTAAATGCTTGCTAGAGACATAACTTACATTGTAGTTTGGGTGCAAAACATGTTTTGATTGCATCAACACTTAAATTAGTATACTACTTTATATCATTAAACAGAATATTCACTGAATCATACATTTAAGGAGATTTTTTTTATTTATTTTTTTACATAAGTTTTAAAGGCAAATAAATAATATAAAAGCCTGTAAATTATATAAGAAGAAACCAGGGCCTAAAAAGAATGAAAGAACACTTGCAAAAAAATTTTTAGTCAAGACATTTCTTTCCTTGAGGTCGGTCTGTTCAACTTTAATTTCAACTGTTCTTTTTTCAGGGCAATTAATCTATTTTCATTTCCAACATTTCACTCTGACCTTGCTTTATTTCAGCTCAGTCTTTCAGCAAAATGTTGCTTTTACTGAATTGAATTTCAACTGAATTGAATTAGTGAGCATTTAATAGGCAACAACAGCCAACATTATTAATCGCTGCTGACTGAGGAGCAGATCTGAGGTGCTGCTTCATTGCTATGTGCAGTTACATCCACACTGTCTATTTTATGTTGGCTTCAAAAGAGTCTACTTATTTACAGACTAATATGCATTGCATTATTTTAACAAATAAAATAAAATAAAGCCTACACCAAAACATCCATGAACCAGAGCAACTCATTATAATCAAAAGAACAGGAATAAAGCAAATTTATTTGAGCCAATCCTGAACAAAAGAAGAAGCCAAAACATGTTGGTAAAATAGCAACACACATTTTTCCATTTTCCAAGTCATATTTTAAAATTTAAAAAATCACTTTGTTTTCCTTAATTTTTTTTATACTTTAAACAACAACAAAAAATAAACATTTAGTGCTCTAAATTTTAATTGCAAATAGATATTTGTTTATAATATGAGCATGTTGTTATATAGCATGTATATATAATTTGCTGACAGGTTTTGCTAATTATGTACAAATTCTTGTAGATTATTACCCACAGTTCAGTGTGAACACACATGATCAAAGCATATGACTCATAATTCAGCTGTATGTCACACTGTCATGTCTGACAAGGTTACCTCCCTCTTCAACTCACTCTGTCGCTCTAATTCAACGACTGGCGTCGTGACTGTGTTAATAGGCTCTATCATTTCCCATGAAAACTTGCTTGCGTCAGATGCAAGTGTGCTAAATTAGTCTGTGCCATCTCTGACAGAGCCCCAGTAAGTGCTCTTTGCGTACATATGGCTTCAGTAATGATATTTCAGAAAGCATAATTGAGCCATCTTTCTCTGTCTTAATGAGATTTAGGTAAGTGCAATATAGTTACCCAAAACTGCTCTCAGTGGATGACTGGCAACATTCAGTGTATCATACTTTGAAACAAGGCTTCCGTCTTATGCTAAAGTCTCTGAAACCGACCACAAGTGAGGCATCTGGAGAACACATGTTTTCAGTCTGATCGCCCTGACTAGCGAGTAGTCGTGGGAAGTGCAACACTTTTTCTGTTCTTTGGCAGCATGCCTAGAGGGGAGCCCTTATGTCTCTGGCAACATTTAGTGACTTCTCTGAGGAGGAGGCGTGGGATGGCGGGATTTATTCTCAGCTCACTTCAGAAGAAAGGATATCTCCATGTGACTCTGAACTCTCCATTTCCACTGCTGTATGATGGAGATCTGTTTAGGATGTTATTTTGTTGAAGTGATAACTTTAATCTTCTAGCAATTCCCACAGATTTAAATCAAGATAAAACATAGTTTACAACCCCATTTTTTTTCTTCTGCAGTCTTGCATATTTCTGAGTGACTTGATATTCAGTGTAATAAATTGCAACGTGGGAAATTGCAAAGTTTGGCTGATTTGTTTTGGCAGTCCGCCCCTGCTGTTAGATGCCGTAAATACAGGTAAAAATTGTTTTCCATTGAGTGCCATTAAAAATTATTTGTGTATTCTCACAAAATGCTTTGGCTTGTGTAAATTATTATTATGCTTTGAAAAGTTGGATTAGAACAATATGTATTTCCAAAAGCTGCATAAATAAATGAAAATACAGATACTTTTGAATGGTATAAATGTATGAATAAGCTTTTTTACCTGTATTTACAGCATCTACCAGTAGGGACAGACTGCCAAAACAAGCCAGACAAACAATGTTTAATCTGACATGGCATTTAATCAGAACTAATCTAAAGCAGCAGAAAAATGTCATCATGAATGTGGTCATATGATATGTGATATGTATCCTTAGCAGAGCTATGCATGTACATTTAATTTCTCCTCATTAATTTAATGTCTCTTCTTTAATTTTATTTCATTTTAATTTCTCTTCTGGGAGAATGGACCAAAAATTTGGATGACGTACTGTATGCAATACCCTGATTTTTTTCTGACCAAATACTTTTTAGGATGAGAATAGCCCTCTTATAATATATCTCAAACTAATATATCTCAAACTTAATTGACAATACACAGTTAATAGTCTTTGTAAAAGCAAATTCCCTCCCTTCACACAGTTCATGTAGGTATACCTGAAATAACTCAAAATTTTCATACAAGAATGATCAGAATGAACAGTCAATAGGCTTCAGAAGTAGCTGATATGTTCTTGTCAGCAGCTATAATCACTGTGATTTAACCAAATAAGCGCTACCTCCAGTGCACAATTCCTTCTTCTTAGAGCAGCCTGCTAACTTAGCCCACCACATGCCATGCTTTCATTTTTTGCTATTTATAGAAGTCATCATCATCAGCTTTTAGAGAGCTTTCATCTTTTTTTCTCTTTTTCTTTCTTTTTTCTTTTTTGTATTAACCGCACCAGTGGCTCTCTTTTTCCTAAAGTGCTTTCCTACAGCTAGCTGTGTGTCCCCTGCCATGTCCTTGAGGAGGCCACATTGTTCTTGACTTTTTTTTCCGCAGTGGTCAAACAAACTTAAAAACACCTGTACTTAGCAAACATTTAGGAACTCTGTGTGCCATTCCATTTTAAAGTGAATTTATGGACGTTTCAACGTAGTGGGACAAGGCACAAGGTGCCACTTAAACCAAGGACAGGCAATTCCAGTTCTGGAGGGCAACTCTCCTGCAGAGTTTAGCTGCATCCTTAACAGTATTTCTAAACTGTGTAGAACTGTGGTCCTCTAGGACCAGAACCGCCTATTGCTGACAAAGTAAAATGGCCGGTGCACCCAATGAAAGCTGTCTGCATATACTAATGAACTGGACCCCATCTTTGTGGGTACATTTTGTTCCCTTAACTTAGAGCAAGGGTCGCCAACTGGCAGACTCCGGTCCGAATCCAGACCGCAAAGGCATTTGACATAATAAAATAAATAAATGCCAAACGCTAATTTCTAATAAAATCCTATTTATATCAAGCACATCAAGGTCACAGAGGAAACTTTCAGTGAGTGAAAAACAATGGCATTCTCAAAAATTAAAAAGTCCTTAAATAAATCTTCAATTTAAGGCCATAAAGAGTATTAAAATAATACAAGAAAGTCTCTCAAGTGGATCATTGACACTCCTAATTAAGATTGTTGATAGAGTCTAAATTGTCCATTTGAAAGATAGGTGGCAGTAATGCACTTATAAGTCTGTGATCCGCCATAAAGCAAGAAGAAGACGTGTCAGGCACCAGCTGTTAAGTCCGCACTCAGGATGTGCTCAGGACAGTTCGGACATTAAGGTGAAAATCAGAGGTAAAAAAATGATATAAATACTGTTCATTTTCTTACACAGACTGATTGTTTCGTGTCTTTACACATCAAATGTATCGTCACAAGTCACAGGGTTAAATTATTATTATTATTTAGGGCTGGACAATATATCGAACGATATGATCATCCGCATCTCGTCAGTAAAGCCGGTTCCATGATTAGCGGTTCCATGATTAGCGGTAAATCCCCATCACCTGCTTTCAAATGGAGCTGCAGTTAATACACAGAGCCATAGTTCACTGACAAGCTACGCTTTATCGAGTTCATTATCAAAGGCGATTCATCTTCAGTAACAAACTCCATATAGCGTAGCTTGTCAGTGAACTACGGCTCTGTGTATTAACTGCAGCTCCATTTGAAAGCAGGTGATGGGGATTTACCGCTAATCATGGAACCGGCTTTACTGACGAGATGCGCATGATCATATCGTTCGATATATTGTCCAGCCCTATTATTATTATTATTTTTTTTTTTGTGTATGTTTTTTGACTCTCAAAGCCGTGATTCCCATCCACTTACGTTATATGACTGGCAGACTGCAACGGTTTGAGTTAAAAATCTTCATTTGTGTTTTACTGAAGAAACAAAGTCACCTACATCTTGGATGCCCTGTGGTTAAGCAGATAAACATCAAATTTTCATTTTTGGGTGAACTATCCCTTTAATTATGATTTTTCCATGTCAGGATGGAAAGACACGAATTACGCTACAGCTAAATGTAACGATTAAACTTCAAAAGGCTTTGATTTCATTGAATAAATATGAGCGCTGCAGGTTCAAAGTCAGTTGCTGCACTGCTGGAAACTGCTATATTTCTGCCAGCGCCACCTACCAGTAGAATTTTAAATAATCCCGTCTGCTGTATCAGACCAATGTGAAAATCAACTTATGTTTTTACGCAGCAAACTTGCAGAGTTGTAAATGTGAACTGGTGGATGGCCAAGATAATGTATTATAAAAATGTAAACAATTAAGAGAGTAAACTATATTTATGTTATTAACTGTTTAAATTAGGGCTGTGCAAAAAATCGAATATGATTTTCATGCGCATCTCATCAGTAAAGACGCTCCTGTGATTAGTAGTCTATCTCCAGCACGTGCGTTAAGATCAGGGTTGCCAGGTTTTCACAACAAACCCTGCCCAGTTGCTTCTCAAAACTAGTCCAAAACTAGCCCAATCGCGTT
This sequence comes from Cyprinus carpio, assembly GCF_018340385.1. Classification (NCBI taxonomy): domain Eukaryota; kingdom Metazoa; phylum Chordata; class Actinopteri; order Cypriniformes; family Cyprinidae; genus Cyprinus; species Cyprinus carpio. Next base: position 5,440,328 of record NC_056616.1, read on the forward strand.
TCCAGGAGGTTCCCCAATAAAAATTGCATCCCGGGGTTAAAATATAATTTTTTTGTCAGGGTTGCCCTGGTAATATTCACAGTTTAGGGGCTAAATATCACGTTATTGGTATTGGGGTCGCTTCAACCTGAGGACATGAAAAACAACCGCAGACATGGCAACACTGGTTGGCATTTATTACACAGAGCCGTAATTCACTGACAATCTAAACAAAATCGATTTTAAAATCGCAGGCGATTCTTTGGCGATTTTGAAAGCGATTTTGTGTAGCTTGTCGGTGGACTACGGCTCTGTGTAGTAAATGCCGCTCCACCTGAACCAGTGTTGCCAAGTCTGCGGTTGTTTTTCATGTTCACGGGTTGAAGCGACCCCAATACCAATAACGTGATATTTAGCCCCTAAAATGTGAATATTACCAGGGCAACCCTGACAAAAACGTATATTTTAACCCCGGGATGCAATTTTTATCGGGGAACCTCCTGGAAACGCGATTGGGCTAGTTTTGGACTAGTTTTGAGAAGCAACTGGGCAGGGTTTGTTGTGAAAACCTGGCAACCCTGATCTTAACGCACGTGCTGGAGATATACTACTAATCACAGGAGCGTCTTTACTGAAGAGATGTGCATGAAAAGCGTATTCGATTTTTTGCACAGCCCTAGTTTAAATTAATATAATAGATTATACTTTTAACACCATTATCTTAAAAAACTGGTTTAAAGTCTGAAATGTGAATTTTATTGCATTTTATAAAACTTTGTGTGTTTGTAAAAACCTGTATCTGGACTGTAAATCATGCATTTTACAGTCATTTTTTATTTGTGCAGGTCTTAAAAATGTCTTAAAGATTTGAGCTTAAATATCATGCAGATACCCTGGTCAGGCAAAAACCATCAGGTTTCTGGCCTCGTCACTACAGTAAATTCAGATATCATCCCCTGCTGACTATCTGCCCCCATCAGTGGGCTCATTATACAGTGAATGACCCCATTATATCACAGGGAAACTGCTATGCTCCTTTGATGACCCTGAAGCTTTGATATGAGTGATCCCTTAGGATTCATTTTAATTTGATGCCCTATGTGGCCAGAACGCTCTTCAACCTGTGCGCTATAATTTCAACCACATTAAGAGGCAGAAAGCCTACACTGCATTTCCACGTGCCAGTTTGGGGTGTGGAGGTATTGATGGCAGTGTTTGATCACTGTTGCCACTCCAGCCATCTGGACTCATAACACACTAAGCTAGCAAGAATGTGCAATAAAACTGTACATTGTGAATAGAGGTCTGAGTATAATTTTTTGTATTTATGTCTTTGATTTAAATTGCACGATTTAGGAACTGTGGAAACACATTTATGATTGCTAGATAACGATTGTGTGATTTATAAATGTGAGGTAAATGGCCCGATTTAGTGACATTTTGACATGAAACTGCAAATGCAAGAAACAAAGTTGCAGTTTTGAAATATAAAGTCACATTATGACGTATGAATTCATAACTGGGATAAAAAAAAGACCTATCTGTCTGTTTCTTTCTTTCTTTCTTTCTTTCTTTCTTTCTTTCTTTCTTTCAGGCATAAACTGACTTCCATGAGAATTTGTATAATCAGAAGGAAGTGAATAACAAATTCTTAAAGCTGAAATGTCATTTTTTGTTGTTGTTGTTGTCGAGTTTAAAATACTTTCTCCTGTCTCAGTTAAATGGTCAAAAACATGTACACTGAGTCCTTTGTAGTTTAAAAGAATCACGGTGGTACACTGTACTCTGTTTGTTTGAGTGGCTCAACATGTCAATATCTGTCTCAACCAAATGTGAGTGGGACGGGAACACCCACTGTCAAAATAATGATTTGACAGTCAGAAACTAGTGGTGCAGAAATTAGAAACGTTTTAGATTTATTTTCAGATCTGTTCTGATACTGCTCACCAAGAACCCAGAAAATGAGATCATATTTTAAATAATATAACAAACAGACTAAACCATTCCTCCTAAGGCACTGTTTTCCATCAATACTCAAAACATTCTGAATATCAGAAACAGACATTCTGAGCATTCAGCATTCCAAGAAAGAAGATGACAAAAAAAGTTTGTCAGTATAACAACAGAGCAATTTTTGGGTCCACGCTTGTTCCTACTACCAAGGGACTCCTACTTATTTTGTGCTAAATTTACAGCCCTGTTATGTAAAAGCCTGTTACACATTCTGGTGTAGTTTTTTACATTTTCTATTTTACTATAGATTTACAAAGATATAGGCCTGCTACAAAATTGGGACCTTTAAATACATTTAGACACTTTAGGCTGTTAGTCAAACTGTAATACTGTAACTAGCCAGGGTTGCAAAACTTTGCCAAAACCAATGGAAGAACGAATTTACCAAAAAAAAAAAAAAAAAAAAAAAAAAATTACATTTTAGACTGAGTTGTTTAGAAACAGCATTTTATGGAGTTAAAGGACCTCATTTCACTGACCACTTTTAAATTTTCAGAACCTACTTTGTACCATATTCAGAGAAAGTGCCTTAGCATTTCTTTAAAAGATCCACCAATATTTAAAATGGGACACCACAACCACTTCAACACAATGTTTTCCCAATATCACACAGATGTCCTAATTTAGAGCCAAGCTATTCATTTTCATCTGCTTATTAGAGCCAAACAGATGTGTTTGAAGTCATTTATCAAAGAATCAATACTGCAATGAAGTTTCTAATCTAAATGCTGTCATACCACTAAAAGCTGTAACAGCACTTTGCATTGGACAGATACAGCAGGGTCCCTAAAAGAAATGATTGTTTCTTTCTTCTGAACTACCAAGAAATCCAATTCACTTTTAACCCTTAAATACTGCATCTTTATAAAAAATTAAAAAAAAGATAGGGAAAAGTGTCAGAAAACAGCATGAGTTAACAGGGTTCTTTATTTTGTGTTGCAATGAAACATTTAACTGACAACATGATGTTCCTACAAAATCATTTTCTCATCAAAGGGCCATCTTTGTTGATCACACCATGTGGGGCTGTCAATCAATCATGAAGCCAACCCCAAGGCACATTAACAGCAAATCAAAAATCTCTGTTGCCCCAAAGCACTCTGGGAGCTAGTTTTGACAGCTGACCACATAATATGTATGGTGGAATGTTCCATTAGGGACCTGTCCTATATAACCAGTTCATACATGCCACGTTTGTGCTAGATTTGTTTGCAATGTCTTCATTATGAATTAGCAGCAATCTTAAGTAATGAACTTAATAATAGATGCTGTATAATTTCAAGCATATCAGATCTGACATCTAGAACATATTCATTTATGAATGCCTGTGTGTGTTTTGAACAAATCTTTTAAGCAGTATGTGGTTTTCATTATAAATGCAAAGCTCCCTGTGTTCACTTTCAAGCGATTCCAAATAAATCTTTTGCAGTTTATATGACAGAACTTTTCTACACTATTCATTGAAAGTCCAACATGTAATAATTGTCAAGATATCATGGAATAATAATGAATCTTACAGAAACAATCAGAGAATCAATAGGTGAACAAACCCTTTTCATGATCAGATTAAAACAATTCTTGTCACTGTATTGACATGCCCCGCACTAGAACATATTACCCGTTCAGAGCATTTGAAAAGACTATGAATAAAGTACAGTAGGCATTCATACAGCGGTGTTTTGTCTGTAAAGAGGGTCAGCATATGTTTTTTTTTTGTGCTGATTGTTGATTAGAATGCAGCACTGCAGGATGTGTTTTGGTATTCATGGAGCTCTCTTCCTCCCTGTCTTTCCTACCATCCATGATGAGATGCACACGTGGGAACCAATGTCTCTATGCTGCATGAATCAAGTATGTTCTGTCTGCCTCTCTGCTTCTCACCTGCCTCTGGGGTCAACAGCTCCTTGCTTGATCTTGTGCCACTCCAATACCATGGCACACATCCACAAACTCGAGGACACACTTCACTCCATCCAAACCACATCTTTCTGCCACATCAAATCCATTTCCATGATAGTTAAGAACAGTGGCTCTCAACTGGTGGGTTGTGAACCAAAAATGGGTCACAGGTTTATTCTGATTTGAACAGTAGAAAAAAAAAAAAAAAAAAACCTTTGCTAAATGTGCAAATACAAAAACTTAAAGACCAAAAACAACTTACATGCCCTAACCTTGACGATCATGAACAAGACAAGGCAATCTAAAAGAGGAAACAATCTGGAATACATTAACTTTGGGTTCATTTGAAACAAGGATAATTGTAGTTTGTGGTATGTCTGATTATTTTTTAGTAATTTTAAGGCATTTTTTTTGTGTGTGTGTGGTGTAAGAGGCATGGAATCTCACATATACAAAAGAGGTCAGTTCACAGTTCACATTCAATAATGGTTGCATTTTGCCCACATGAGATTTGACCTCAAAACTGATATTCAAAGGGTATTACTGCAGAAAACTTACCCCAAACATTTCCTGATTTACTGAACACGTGATGATGCCTGACCATCTGATCAAGCCCTGCAGGCAGGACTGTCTTCTCCTATCCCATAGGCAGTTGTGTAGGACAGATTACTCTTAATGCAATTACCCAGTACCTTTAGGTTTTTGTGATCTCAGGAATTAAATTTCATTCAATCCATTTGTTGCATTATTTGTATTGTTTTCCTAGTTACACAATTTTCTGAAACAACAACGACAACAACATAAACAAACACATAACCCAGAGGATAGAAATAAGTAATACCAGCTAATTACGATCTTTGAATCCCAAGCCACTATGGTGTACTCACTCTGGAATGAATTGCACTTAAAGTACTCTAAAGAGCATGGCAGTACATACAACACATAGACGACACAGAACCTTTTACCAAGCTTAACTGGCAAATTTCTTAATTGAAGTCATCATCATTAATACACATCAGTGACGGCCTTGCAGCCCTTTGTGAAACAATTATGTTGCTCACTTTCAACAAACCAACAAAAAAGCAACCTGTTTCCACAGTGTCCATCAAGGATGAATCTATCACACATGATAATGGAAATTTTGAGAAAAGGCACTGCAAAAACTACTACTACCTTCACCCTACCCTAGTGAAAAAATAGTATACTTCAATACAATTTATTTGTATGTACTTTAGGATAAACTAAATACATTTGTGGCACACTATAAATTGGTATACTTAAATTTTGCTAAATTGTAACAACTAATTTTGTACTAAATGCATTTTAGTTGTGCAAAAGCAGTGTTGAAGTTCAACTAAAGTTGTATTAAATATACTTGTTTGTGCTAAAGTGGAACTATTCCAAGTATACTTAAGAACACTAAATATACACTCTTTTATAAAAAAAATTAAATACAGAATTCATTCAGCATAAACTTCAAATGTATTTTGGTGACATTACAATTGCAATTCAATTACACTGTAAGACTGTAAAACATACATTAATATTATACTAATAAAAAACTTAGGTCATACTATCCCTTACTTTTAGTGACTTTAAGTGATGTTTCATAAACAAATTTTGGGAGGAGCATGCACGGATAATTAACACGGCCAGTTCATCATTAGTGATTACACCATTTACCAATCAGCTCAAGAGAAAACACCTATAAATCATCAAGTACGTCCTACCTTCGTTATCTCTCGACTTTCAGGATCTCTCGACTTTCAGCATTCCGGTTCGCTCTGTTGCCATCTTATCACAGACCCAATTTTCTGTCCAACAAAGAGATCTATAACGGAGGATTTTTTTCAGATCTGCTGCATTTGCCGGCCCATGATAACTCCTAGGTTACCCCGCCAAACACGGCCGCCGAGCACCAGGCGTTATCGCGACAGCTGCTCTTCTCGACCAGCCACACGCTGTAGCCAATATATCGTGCAAAGCCCGAGCTCGCCTCTCTCGACACTACCGGTGTCCCGCTCAAATACCCGGCTCTCTTTTGAGCGCTGGATCGCGGCAGCAGCAGGCATTCAACGAGCCTGGACCGCACCCCAGATCTCACTGCAGCAAAGCCTCAAGGCCAATTTATACTTCTGCGTCAGGTGCGCATAATAGGTACGGCGTAGCATACGCATTGACGTGTACCATACGCCGTACCCTTCGCCGTACCATGACGCGCACCTCCTCAAAAATGTAACTACGCGTCGCGACGACGCGGACTGCAAGATCTGTGATTGGTCGGCTTGGTAGTATCACATTTCCTCCTACGCATTTCCGGAATGACCTTCTGCACTCTGGACCGCCCGCCATTTTTAAATTCCGAAATTCAGTGAAGAGCCAACATGGAAATGGACCCAAGTGACCGAGCGATTAATTGAAGAAGTGAGGAAATAGAGCCATCTGTATGACTCCTCTTCGGGAGATTACAAAGACTGCCAGATGGCAGCGAATTCGTGGAGGGAAGCCGTAGAAGCCTGTGAGGATCGAGGAATGTAAACACAGTGGAACCCGCTTGCGTCAACTAGCGTTTCGGCGGTGTAACTGCAGAGCAAAACAGACATACGCAGAACTATAAATGCTCACGACGGCGTCGCCTACGTGCGTAGCCTACGACGTACACTACGGCGTACACTCGACGCAGAAGTATAAATTGGCCTTCACTCGCTTCCTGCCGCGGCTCAGCCTTTCACCGCGGCTTTTTCCGGTCGCAGCGCAGTTTGAGGCTGCCTCCACTAGCGGCGCAGACCGTGTGTTGCAATTTAATAAATTGTTAAAGTTGTCATCCACACTGGGAAGTCTGGAGGCATTACATTTGCCTTACTGTGCATGTATAAACCCCACCGAGATGTTATAGACATAAGTTTCATGCAATTCTTCTGGCAGGATCAATTTATTTATGGAAATATTTCACCATTTACTGGTGCGCTCACTCAGAATTGATCTAAAACGCAACTGCCCTGGTGTTTTCCGCAGGACAGCAATTGTGAGTACATTTTCTGTTGTCTTTTTAGGACTGCAATATGAAAAGAGTACAAACTAAATATCTTTAGAAACAGCATGAAACTGAATAGCACATAACTGCAAATTAACGTTACTGCTATAAACATGTCTATTGGTACAATGTGTAGTGTTTCCCACACTCTATTTGCATGGGAAACGGGTGCAAAACAGTGCGCACAAACGCTACCTTATCAAGCATTACATGCAAAATAAAATGAAAATGAAATCGAAAATTTTCTAAATACAGTCAGTTTCCTTCTGAAATACAGTGATATAAAAACACCCTCATCGTTTTTTTTTTATTTTGAAACACGCAGTGCTCATGTTTATTCAATGAAGTCAAAGCCTTTTGGAAAATCTATTTGTGGCGGTCAGTTTTGATATTGTGGCGGCCCGCCACAAATAAATCAATGTGTGGGAAACCCTGATGTGTTACATGACTAAACATGCTTCATCGTTTTCAAAAGCCTCTGTTTCCACAGTCCATTTTACAATGTGAAAACAGCATTCTCAAATTTATCCGCTCTGGAGATCGTTTAAAAAGGCAGGAAGGCCAAAATGAGAGGAAATTTGCTTTTCAACAGGAATGTATTAAATGTGAACAAGGCTTGAGGAATTGTCAAATCAGGCAACCAATTGCTAAACCGCCAACACAGTAGGCTACCCAGGCATTTTTAGCTTGCCCTGTCAAATATTACTAACCCTTCTACTTTCCCACAGCCAACAACTACAGCAGCTGAAGCAAGCATGAAGCTGCTTCTACTTGCAACACCATCCTGTTACTTCTAACCCCCTTTTTTCTTTTCAGTGTCCTCCTGCTCACATAGCAGACATTAACATAAGGTTGCCTCTGCTAGCAGTGCAGGCTACACAGGTTCTTCAAGACAGCATACACCCCAACCCCTTCCCATGGTCCACAGCTACAACAGCAGAAGCAAACGTGAGGGTGCCTCCGTTTGTAAACATGCCCACATCTCTTCCGCTCCCTCATGCTACTAATAACCATTTTTCTTCTCAGTGGCCTCCAGCTCCCGTAGCAAACGCTAGCGTGAGGGTGCCTCCGCTAGCAATGTAGGCTGCACACAGGGTCTTCAGGATTCCCTTCCTGTGGCCTACAGCATGTGAGCCAAGTGCGAAACTTCTTCTGCTTGCAACACAGACCCTCACATTTCAGACCTTCCTCCTGCTGCTACTTACCCCTTTTTTTCCTTTTCAGTGGCCTCCATCTCCCGTAGAAGACACTAGCATGAGCATGCCTCCGATAGCGGTGCAGACCCATCCACACCCCTTTTCTGACAACCCCCCCACCCAGTCTAACCCCAGTGTGAGGCCACCTCCATTAATGGCGCAGGCCCCGATGCCCGCCATTCACCTTCTCTTTCCCCCTCTCTTCTTCCCCTTCCAGAGCCGTCCCAAGTGTGAGCATGCCTCTGCTAATGGTGCAGGTCCCCGATGCCCGCCATTTCCCCCTCTCTTTCCTCCCCTTTCTTCCGCCCCTGGAGCCATCCCAAGCAGCGTTAACCTTGACAGGCATTTTTTGTTTTAGTCTGTCTTTATCTTGGGATGAAAATATGTCAGTTAAAGAATATTTTTCATCTTCGTTTACTAAATTAAGACTGATTCCAAGCGTGAGCATGCCCCCGCAAGCAGCTCCGGCAGCTATCCTTCCTCCTCCCCCCTGCATGCTTGCCCCTCCTTCTCTCCATCCCTCCGAACACTCTCGCCTTGGAACCACCCCCTGTAGCCAACAACATCAGGACACAGATTTTGTCAAAAGGCAGAGGCCTTCAAGATCTACGTGCGGTCAGACCGATTCCATATCAGAAGCTCACTGAACCCTCATCAGCCGACCCATTTAATGCCAGTCCATCCCTGTTCACTCAAACTGAACAACCATAGCTAACCCCCTTTAACATCACCTAATCCATCTATAACGGCCCATCCCCACTCCAGCTGTCCCAGCAGCACCCCGCTCCTGCAGGGGCCCCACCCAATTTCCACACTGTCGCAGCAATGCCCTCTCCCACAGGAGCCTTTCCATTTTCCTCACTGCCACAGCAGTCCCCGCTCCTGCAGGAACTTTGTCCTTATTTTTCCCACTGGAGTTCCCGCTCCTGCAGGTGGTCTTCCATATTTTCCCCAAGTCCTCGCTTCCAATTCGGGCAGGAGCCTTACCTAATTCCCACACAGTTCCCACTCCCGAATGAGCCTTACCTAATTCCTACACTGCCACAGCAGTTCCTGCTCCCGCAGGAGCCTTTTTCTCCATTTCCCCACTGCAGCAGTAGATGCTCCCGCAGGAACTCTTCCATATTTCCCCACTGCCGCAGCAGTGTCAGCTCCCGCAGGAGCCCTTTTTCTGTATTCCCCACTGTCGCAGCAGTTCCCGTTCCCGCAGGAGCCTTGCCTAAATTCCCTCACTGCCGCAGCAGTTCCTGCTCCAGCAGGAGCCTTCATCTTTATTTGAATCTGCAGCAGTGCTCACTTCCGCAAAAAACATTTTTTCTTTTTAGATGACACAGCAGCGGCCGCTTCCGCAGAAGTCAATTTCTCTTTTCAGATGCTGTAGCAGTTCCCACAGGAGTTTTCTTTTCAGATGCCGCAGCAGTTCCCGCTCCAGTAGGAGCCTTTGTCTGTATTTTAATCTGCTGCAGCAGTGCTCTCTTATGCAGAAGCTATTTTCTCTTTTCAGATGCCGCAGCAGCGCCTGCTTCCACAGAAGCCAATCTCTCTTTTCAGATGCCGCAGCAGTGCCTGCTTCTGCAGAAGCCTTTTCTGTATTTATCCACTGCCGCAGCAGTGTATGCTCCCGCAGGAGCCTTTTCTGTATTTCTCTGCTCCCGCAGGAGCCTCCATCCATATTTGCCCACTGCCGCGGCAGTGTCAGCTCCCGCAGGAGCCTTTTCTATCTTCCCTACTGCCACAATAATCACATCTTCAGGAGGAGTTGTCATCTCTCTCTTTCAAGTGGACGCTTCCACGGAAGTCAAATTCTCTTCCTAGACATTGCCACAACAATTATATACCAAAGGACGTCGAGCACCCATCTAACATTAAGTCCAGCTTTTTGGGGAGTCGTAAATGTGCGTATCTGGCTGCTGTCCTGTTCTAATTGCTTTTTGGGGAGCACTTTGGGCTGGGCGGGACTCCAAGCTCAGACCCCTCTCCCCGCACGGTGGGGGTGCCCCGGGCTCGGGAGTCTTGCCGGGCTCGGTGCTCTCTCCCCGGACAACACAGCAAATACGCATAACCTTTATTTAATCATAAGTAAATGTGAACTTGTGAAGTGATGTTTCATAAACAAATTTCGGGAGGAGCATGCACGGATAATTAACAGGGCCAGTTCATCATTAGTGATTACACCGTTTACCAATCAGCTCAAGAGAAAACACCTATAAATAATCAAGTGCGTCCTACCTTCTTTATCATTCGACTTTCAGAATCCCTCTGCCACCCTGATTTTGCACCTTCAGCCAAGTTTCTACCCCAGCTCAGGTAGGGGTGGGGGGGTCGGGGTCGGGGTCGTGGGCGGGGGGTGGCTCGGGAGTCTTGCCAGGCTCGGAGCTCTCTCCCCAGACAGCATGCCAAATACGCATAACCTTTATTTAATTATAAGTAAATGTGAACTCGTGAAAATGCATTCCAGTGGCGTTACAAGTAAATTTGAAGTGTGCTAATGGCACAATTATTGTGAGCTTCTAATCCAATAAATTAACCTTTATAAATAATGGCACAGCTTTAGAAATTGCCTTCTACTAACACCCCCAGCATACCAGTCAACTCAACTATCCAGAGAAAAACAGTGGAACATTGGACACAGACATTTAAACATTGGCTTAAGGAAACACTGCGGACTAAATTAGAACCCGGGACGCTGCCACACAAGTGCACTCCCTTTACCAGATGTGCCACTGAAGCAGACGTGCGCTGCGATAAACTGCGGTTGCTTTGTAGTCTTTCTATACTGCTACAAATACTACTATAAGTAAACAGGTTTTTTTTTCATCAACGACATCACAAATTATGTAGACTTAAAGACTGCGACTCGCCGAAAAGTCTTAATATAGATGCAGTAAGCAGTGCGTGGAAATAAACGTGAAATGGCCTGCATAGAACACAAAAGTGCGTTAAACTTGAATCTGTTAAAGTCAGCGGACACATTAAATATCATCTGCAGAATGTTTTGCTTACCTTTTATCTGACATAATCTGTCATTAACGCTGCAGGAAACAATTGGATAAAACAGCAAAATATTATTTTATTCTTGTACATGCACTAAAACAGACAGTTTTGTTATTTGGTGGAAGAATGTGAACATACTGCTTATGTTTCAGTGCATGTGGAAGGAATAAACCCATCTGTATCATCTCTGCCCACTGTCTTTGCACGCTTCAACTCTAGATGCACTGTACAAATGTTAATGTAAAATGCTATGAAATGTTTTGGCGGTTTGACAGTCTTGCAGTATGCTGCGGCTTCATATGTAACGTATCAATTGAAATTATTTTAATAAATTTTGTTACTTTTCATGTAGTTAATGTCTCTGAATTTATTTGACATTTTATCTTTTTGTGTAGTTTTGAGGGCTGGTCAGGATAATTTTAATAATTCATAATATTTTGACAGCCCAAAGAGCTGCAGCCCACATTTCTAAGTGCAACATTGTCGTTGTCCATATGGGACATTTAAAGAACCATTAATGGAAAAAGGTGTGTTGGTACAGGTGCATTGGAGTGCATTGGTGTACTTATATACTAAAGTGATAAACCATCTGATCAAGTTTGATCAAGTTTTTTTTCACCACTTCAGATCCATGACTGGCCAAGAACATTAGCTTCCAAGATGGCGCTGAGCATGGCAGCCGTGTTGCAAGCTCGGAGTAAACTTTGCAGTTTTTCGTTTGTTTTACTTGTTATTTTTTTTGACCTTCGTGTTGGATGTTGTTAGTACAACTGTCAATGACAGACATACGCTTTTAAACAGGTTCCTACGTCATGCAACACAATCCGGACTTTTGAGTTCTTGAACGCCGGCGCTTTGTTTACAAACACCGCATCAGGGCCCTTTGTCTGGGCTGCACAGTCGTTATCGAGGAAACGCCGCCGGAAAAGGGGGAAGAGAGCTGGTGTCCTTGTCAGACTCAGACGTCGTCCCCTCCGACCTCCTCTCCCAATCATTTTGCTGGCTAACGTTCAGTCACTGAACAAAAAACTCTGTGAACTGCAGGGACGTATCTCATACCAACGAGAAACAAGGGACTGCTGCATTATTTGCCATACAGAAACCTGGATGTCTGCAGTAGTTCCAGACTCAGCTTGTGGGGTTCTCCGTGCACCTCTCGGACAGAACGAAAGAGCTCACAGGAAAAAACAGAGGTGGGGGCGTTTGTTTCTTTATCAACAACTCATGGTGGGATGAGAGGAACCTACACTCTATTAAATTCTCTGCTCCCCTGATCTGGAATTTCATATGCTTCCGTGTTGACCATTCTGGCTACCGAGGGAATTTACAGTGGTCATAATCATAGCTTCCCCTTCAAGCCAACACAGACCAGGCACTCAAGGAACTGTATGGGAATATAAGTGAGCAGGAAACCGTGTACCCAGATGCGGCATTTATTGTTACGGGGGACATTAAAAAAGTCAACTTCAGAACAATAGCTCCAAAATATTTTCAATACATCACCATCAACATGTGTGGTGATCGTGCACTGGACCACTGCTACTCTCCTTTCCGGGATGCCTACAAATCTCTCCCCTGCCCTCCTTTCGGCAAATCGGATCACTCTTCCATTCTGCTCCTGCCTGCTTTTAGAAACTGAAACGGGAAGCACCTGCCCTCAGGACAAATCAATGCTGGTCGTACCAATCAGACGCTATACTGATGATTGCAAACAAGCCAGTTATGATCTCAGGAAATCCATCAAAGCCGCAAAATAACAATAAAAAAACAAAGTTGAAGAACAATTAAACACCAATGATGCAAGAAGCATGTGGCAGGGCATCAGTAACATCACAGATTTTAAAGGGAATAAACCAGCTACTGTGAACATTGCCGCCTCTCTACCGGATGAGCTTAATAGATTTAATGCTCGTTTCGAGGCACACAACAACGTCCACACAGAGAGTGCCCCCGCGGCTGCTGTAGAAGAGGTGAGTGCACTCTCCATCTCTGTCGCAGATGAAACCCGATCCTTCCAACGGGTGAATATCTCCGAGAAAGCGCATTCCAACTAGCCGGTGTTTTCACAGATATTTTCAACCTTTCCCTCTCTCTGTCTGTGGGTCCCTTGTGCTTCAAAAAATCCACCAGTGTGCGCATACCAAAGAAAAATAAAATCACATTCTTGAATGACTGGAGGTCCGTTGCTCTTACACCCATCTTCAGCAAGTGTTTTGAGAGACTCGTCAGAGACTACATCTGCGCTGCCTGCCTCACTGGATCCGCTACAATTTGCATATCGTAGCAAACATTCTAAAGACGATTTTATTGCTTTCACCCTACACACTGCTCTTTCCCACCTGGAAAATAAGAACGCCTTTGTGAGAATGCTGTTTGTGGACTACAACTCAGAATTTAACACCATAGTGCCTGCCACATTTGTTGCGAAGCTCCAGACTCTGGGACTAAACAGATCTCTGTGCAGCTGGATCCTGGGTTTCCTGACCGGCAGAAGTCAGGTGGTCAGAATGGGGGTCTACACACACTGATGTAGTGCTGAAGAAGGCACATCAACCCCTGTTCTTCCTGAGATGGCTGAGGGAGTTTGGAATGAGCCCCAGCATCCTCAGAACATTCTACTCCTTCACTGTGGAGGGTATCCTGACGGGCTGCATCACTGCCTGGTTTGGAAAACGCACCGCTGGCAACCGCAAAGCTCTGCAAAGGGTTGTGTGAACTGCCCGCCACATTGTTGGAGGTGAGCTTCCCTCCCTCCAGGAGATCTACACCAGGGGTGTTTAATCCTCTGGAGTCGATCAACGCGGATATGTGTTTTGTGGCATCTTCTCCTGATAACCCCAAAACTAACTTAAATTACACTTTCAGTTTTGATTGTACAGAAAAGAGCAATACATCAATCGAATCTGTAAAGGGTCTACTTTTATTTGTATACACACATAACAACAAAACTTTGTGCATTCATAAAATAAACAAACAGGGTGCGTTGTCTGCCATCTTGGTTCTGCGTGATCTTCATTTCAAAACGCGTCATTAAAATGAACTGAAACTCAGGAAATACTCAACAAAGAGACATGAGAGATATGTCTATAGAAAGCTTAACATGTCTACTTTTAAACTAAGCAAGTCTTATCGAAAAAAAATATTCTGTGATGTCCAGTCTTTCATGTTGCCCTTCATTATATCTAATGTGATCACGCCCACACGCTGAACGCGCTATTGATGTTATAATAGACAACGTGAAGCTCGCAGCGGGTAAACGCCCACATGACAGCAAACAAAGCAGTGAGACTGTTATTCAAGTTCTTTATTTTACTGTCCGCTTTGGGCTGAGAGGAATAATACCTGTACATAATTCACCCCAAGAAGACGTGCTGAGAGGAATAAGATTTGGATTAACTCAGAAAAAAGAATGAATCGGCTTGACTCAGCAGAGATCATAAACATGAGTAAGTCTTTTTTATTATTAATCTACTTGTATTAGTTTTCATATAACTTGTACACATTTTACAGTTAGACTTTTCCAAAATATAATTCCTGACTTAATGTATAATCAAGTGAAACATTATGAAGTTTACATCATCTCAATGTTTTTTTTTTTATGTTCTAATGTATAACAGACAGCAATACGATATAAAAGTAATATGAGGTCGTTCAGGTATGTGATGTTCATTTAGTTATTTTAACATGACACAATACCTGTCAAAACCTTTGAACAGTAAGATTTTTAATGTTTTTGTAAAGAATTCTCTGCTGCTGACCAAGCCTGGATTTATTTGATCCAAAATACAGAAAGTTGCATTTGCTAAAGCAGTAATATTGTAAAATATTTTTACTATTTTAAAAAACTGCTTTCTATTTGAATATATTTTAACATTTTATTTATTCCTGTGATCAAAGCTAAATTTTCAGTATCATTACTCCAGTTTTACTCCAAGTGTAACAATATACACTATTTATATACAAAAGCTGGGAGGTCAGTTTATACAGAAATTAAAACTTTTAGCACACAAATGATGATAAATACAATAATCATGTTACAAACGACGCTGTTCTTTTAATTAATCAAAAAATAATAATAATGTTTTTTTGAGTAGCAAATCAGAATATTAGAATAATCTCTGAAGGATCATGTGACTGGAGGAATGATGTAAAAAAATCAGCTTTGAAAGTCAGCTTTGATTGTTAACTGATAAACTGTTTAACTTCACTCGCAAGTGAATTTCAAGTTATTTTGTGGGATAATTAAATATATTCTAAATAAACTACAAACATAAAAATATAAAAATTTTGTCCTCACATTGTTTATTGTAACTCTTCCCTCTTGGCCCCACACCTGACTGAAAGGCTCATTATGTGGGGCTTTGTCTTCTCAGGTGTGAATCACATTAATATTGATGGTCAATCAAGCCTACTTGCATATGCACTTTCGAAACAAAAAGTGTCTTCGAAAATTTAATTCAATCTGTTGTTTTCTTTGAGTGCGTAAACAAGATGATTTTCACATCATTTTGAAGCTAAAATTCTAGCCTACAAGGTCCATGTTTGACAGTCTTGTGAACAAATGTTCTGTATGTTTTATGACCTTATTTCAGTGACTTCAAAATTGTAGTTTTTAACTAACCACGGATAAACGTTGTTTTCTCAAAAACACAATCATGTACATCGATGCTATTTACATTTTATTGTAGCCCAGTTTGTACTGATTACAGTGTTATTAGACTTTAGCCGTGTCTATGTTTATAAGCAACTGAAAAAAGCACAAAAGTCAAGGGATGTCAAAACTTCTCCAGGCCCCCAAAACCCCTTAGACCCCAGAGGGATAAGGAAAGCCCGGAAGATCATCAGTGACTCCAGCCACCGTCCCACAGACTGCTCTCTCTGCTCCCCTCAGGAAGACGTCCCTGCAGCATGCGATCCAGCACAAGTCCACTGAGAGATAGCTTTTTCCCTCAGGCTATCAGATTAATGAACAGTCAAAACTAATACACCCTACAGCAAACTCCCACAATATGGTATACCACACACTGCACTTTAACTTTAACAATTCAATACTAGACTATACATACACACTGCATGTAATACAATAATCTACCTGCTATACCACTGGATACCATCCAATGCACATCCATGATATTTTGTGTATCCAGTTCATGTATAATCTGGTGCACCTTAGCATATTTTATGTGTGTATATTTCTACATAATGTAGACACATGCTGTGTATAATGTGTAGTGCTAACTGTAAGTATGTCTAATAGTACCCTGTGTGTACTGACACAGTATTTGATTTGATAAACTTTATTTATCCCACACTGGGGAAATTCACTTGTTACTGCATACTCCGCAAGCATGATACAATAAACAAAGAAAACATACTAAGAACATACAACCATACTACACAGTATTGTTATTGCAATTAAACAGTCTAACTGCTGTTGGAAGGAAGGACCTTCGATAGCGCTCCTTCTTACACCATGGATGTACCAGTCTATTGCTGAAGGAACTACTCAGGGACACCACAATCTCATGCAAAGGGTGAGAGATGTTATTGATCATTTATCTTCCTCACCTCCTCGACAGTATCCAAAGGACATTCCAGAATAGAACTGGCCCTTTTAACTAGTTTATTAAGTCCTTTCTGGACTTCCTGCACCCCAACAGATGACTGCATAAAAAATCACAGAAGCCACTACAGTGTTATAAAAAGACTTTAACAGTAGCCTACACACTCCAAAGGACCTCAGTCTCCACAGCAAATAAAGACGAGTTTGCCCCTTTCTATACAGAGCCTCTGTATTGTTGGACCAGTCCAATTTATTATTAAGGTGAACACCCAAGTACTTATGCATGGTTAAATGGTTGCAATTTCTGCAATTTCTGGAGCATGCTCCCAAGAATTTCATTCACCAAGGCACATGTGCTGTGATGATGTGACAATAAAAGTGACTTGACTTGACTGTATGTTGTTTACATATCTTTACTTTTGTAACTACTTTTTCTATATGTGACCATGGACCACAAAACCAATCATAAGGGTCAATTTTTTTTTTTACATAAAATACATCAAAATATTGAGAAAATCACCTTTAAAGTTATCCAAATGAAGTCCTTAGCATTGCATATTACTAATCACAATTAGAAAGGAAGTTTACAAAATATCTTCATGGAACATGATCTTTACTTAATATCTTAATGATTTTTGGCACAAAAGAAAAATCAATAATTTTGAGCCATACAATGTATTTTTGGCTATTGTAAATAAACCCGTTACTTCAGACAGTTTTTTTAGTCCAGGGTCACATACGTGTAAGCTGCTTTGCAACCATAACAAATTGTGAAAAGCACTATTTGAAGTGTGGTTAAATTATTGAAAAGTACTGCATCATTATGAATTATAATTATAATTATTTGCAACTCAAAATATTTATTTTTATCTACAGTGTACTATTTTTATACTCAACAAGTAGAACTCAACTCGTGTATTGTATTGTACATTTAATCATAACATGTCGACAGAAGATTAGAAGATTAAAATAAATTACTGAAGTATTTATTCAATATTTACAGTAACAAATTAAATAGTTTTATTTGCAAATCTCCCATTGTTGCATTTGTGCTGTAGGCAAAAGTTGTGTTTGGAAACTCTGTCCTTACAGCACCTGTTAGCAGAAACATACTGGATGTTTAAATTTACACCTTACATTTTCTTTGGTTTGCCCAAAAATAAAGTCTCATCTTAAAAAAATAAAATAAAAAAATTGCACAGCATCATCTTAAAATAATTTCATTATTCTTAGATTTGAAATGTGTGAAATTGTAACGAGTTTCTATACTATAAAGGTTCCCTATAATGTGCATTCTACTGAGTTCAGGGGCCTCATTTATAAAGCTTGCGTATGCACAAAACGGGGCTGAAAACATGCGTACGCCAGTTCCTGCCCAAAAGGTGGGATTTATAAAGAAAAACTTGACGTGAAAATATGCGCACCTACACGCAAACTCTGACCCATGCGTACGCACATTTTGAAGACAAAGCAGTTTGGCGACACTTATGGTGAGTTGAGGAACTGACTGTGGATAAAGGGAATTAACCCTTTGCAAAATGGCAAAATTTACTTTGACATATTTCAATATTTACAATATTTACAAGTTGCTCATAGGTCCCGGTTACAACAAAAAATACAAATAACATTAAATCACCATTATGGGTCCTAAAGATACATACATGCATGTTTAGTTTAAAGACATAAAAAGAACTATATGCTTAAAGTTACGTAAATTTAATTTCGTTCACTTCCATTCTTAAATGGATGTAGGCCTATCACTCATTATGTGATAAGGTGTAAATGATTAAATCTGATTGCTGAAAACATAAATAGCCTACTGCAGCAACACTTAAGTGCATATTGTATGATGGATGCGCTGGCACTGCTGGAAGACTATGCCAATGGCAGACTTCGGAGGGAAAGAGTATTCAGGGACCGTGAGGATTTCCTAGCCCATGATGATGAGTGGCTAATAAGCCGCTTTAGATTTCCTAGAGCCATGCTCTTGGATCTGTGTAATGAACTTGGCCCAGCATTACAAAGACCAACAACACGGAACCGCGCCATCCCGGTACCAACCCAAGTACTTTCAGTTTTAGGATTTTTGGCAACCGGAACATATCTGCGGGAAATAACAGGTAACTAAGTGTACTTTTTTTTAAGCAAAACCTTATTGATTTTAACATTCCTATTAATTTGTCATAGGTCTGGGATTTCACAGCCATCCCTAAGCTTATTAATGCCTGCAGTTTTGAAAGGGATTATTCAAATGACCAATCGATACATAAAGTTTCCTTACACTGTTGGAGAACAGGCCAATATCAAAAGGCAATTTGCAGCAATGTCCGGTTTCCCAAATGTAATCGGCACAATCGACTGCACTCATATTGCTATAAGGGCTCCATATGTAGATGAATTCATTTATGTGAATCGCAAACATGTGCATTCAATAAATGTGCAAATTATATGTGACGCCAACTTGACTCTAAGGAATGTTGTGGCACGATGGCCTGGTTCTACACATGACTCTTTTATTCTAGCGCACAGCAGTGTAGGGAATCGACTTAGGGCAGGTGCCGTTCGCGATGGCTGGCTTCTGGGTAAGTAAATGCATATAATTGTTTTTACATAACAGTTAAAGCCTATTGTACAAATAATCTGTTATACTTTACAGGTGACAGCGGTTACCCACTCAGGCTACTCACCCCATTCTCAAACCTTCAGAGCGCAAAAGAAGTGCGCTTTAATGATACCCACGCTCGTGCGCGCTCAGTAGTTGAGAGAGCCATTGGCCTCCTCAAGTGTAGATGGCGTTGCCTTGATGCTTCGGGTGGTAGACTTTTATATCAACCAAAAAAAGTATGCCAGATCATCATGGTGTGCGCTATTTTACACAACATTGCACTGATGAATGGTATCCCTGTTCCTCCCGACCTACCACAACACCAGCATGAAGAGCCTGACCCACACCCCCCTCACCAACAAGAAGGACATCATCAGGGAGCAAGGCTCCGTCAGGAAGTAATGCGCCATTTGTGAAGAACAACAGGTTCATTTTTTAACAAGATTTTTTAATGTAGATGCAATGTCACCCAGCACAACCCTTATTTGCTTAAGCTCATCTGCGATTACAGTAATTGCATTAATGGTGTCTCTCTGTGTCTGCAGAACAGCCTCAGTCAGCAACCGGGCACTTCCAGCCGTGCCATACGGTCGGGACGCACTTGTGCTGGGGACCTTGGGAAACTCCATAGCTCCTGCAGACTCTGCGCTGGGAGTTTCGTCACACTGGTCTCCCACAGACTCTGCAAGAATAAGGACTAAACCAATTGTGTAATTTATTTTGTTTAATTGAGCACACAAGCAATAAAGTTATTTACCTGGTTCCCCTGTATCAAGCACATCTGTGTCTCCCTCCCTCTCAGACACAATGCCACACACACTGTTTTTGTCTGAGAATCGAGGCCATTCGGGTCTTCACTGGGGACAAATCGGGGGCGTCTTTAACCCCACCAATCGCACACACACTCTGTCAGTGAGAGGCAAGCCGTTTCTTTGCTCCCACCTTAAGATCGGACCACTTCTTTTTTACATCTGGAACCGCCCTGTTTGCCGAAGCAACTGCGTTTACCGCAGCAGTGATGTGTTGCCACTCTAAATAGTTTTTTTTTTATTGGTAATTCCACTGCTGTGGCCACCAAACAAAATAGCCTTCCTTTCATCCACCTCACTCACAAGAACCTCTATTTCTGCCTCAGAGAAATTTCGCTTCTTGCCCTTGCTCTGCATTGCTACCATGATTTTGTTTTTAAATAACATAAATTTCCTTGCTCCTTTTAATATGCATGGCCAATGAGGTAATTTGCATTGTCTATATATGGTTGAATGTGTTTTTTCTTTTTTTGCGTGCGCAAATTATCAGGTAGGCTGTGATTTATAAAGTGAAAATTGCGTGCAGGTGTGCGTACGCATGGTTTTATAAATCTGAATATTTTTTTGCGTACGCTATTTTTGGCTTTTGTGTGTACGTAGAGTTTTAGTAAGGATCCTACGCACAGTTTTATAAATGAGGCCCCAGATTTTTAGCAATAGTACAGCAACAAATGTTTGTTGGTGAATTTCAGAGCTCATGAAAGTATAAGGTGAGGAGAGACTTACTTATCAAGCATCCTTCACTGAATATACTGTAGCCTATATTTAGACCAATGTTAAAATTACATTATTAAAATACTTAAGACACATTTAAGGGGTAAAGGAACAAACAAATATCAATACACAGAATGTGATATTGTCTCTTGTGCCATAGTCTTAGGTGAGAACTCATACAGCGGCCTTGTTTACTTAAATGATATGACAACATACAAAAAATCCCCAAAGACATACATTTTATGGCCTTTATACAGCTACAGGATCATAAGATGAGTTGCTTCATTCATCCTTTATCGACACTAGTTGTTGGGCTGAATGAGCATAGACAGGTCATTGGGGTTATGAAGTGGCGTCCTCTTTCAAATGTGTATGTAGGCCTATGTGTAAAAATCACTTTTAACAAGTTTCAAACATGTTGTAGATTGAATTAAGAACCTAGCCAGTGTACTTTCTTAAAGGATATTTAATCCTTCCCCAAATGCATTTGTAAAAAGTATAGTATTTTACAAATGAATTTGTAGTGCACTAAGTTTGTGCTTGATGAAAGCATGAAATAACTACATTTAGAGTGTATTTTCAGTTAGTATAGACATGCCAATCTATTTTTAGTATACTAATCATGAAGTAAATATATTTTAAATACAATTTAGTATATTTATTTTTCACTAGGGTATTTTTTCCAATTCAGCACAGTTTTGTAATTAAAGTTTAATAAAAGTGGCATTCCATTACAGCCTGTACTGTGGCTACTTGTATAGCCTATGGTTGTAAAAATGGGTATGGCTTATACAAAGTGAAAAAAAAAAAAAAAAAAAAAACACTGATGGCAGAAAAAACCCTGAAAACATCTCGGTTACATATGTAACCCTTGTGCTCTGAAGGAGGGTACAGAGACGTCACGTCGTGACCGAAGAATTGGGATCTTGCTTCAAGAGACCAATCTACTATGAGTGTAAACTAAACAAGCCAATGGACATTGGCATACGATGATTGCATCCAGCTGCCGCTGATCACAGCATGAGCATAAAAAGGCAGCCGGTGCAATGCTTACCAGGTTTTCGCTGAGGAGCTGAGCTGGAAACCCGGCCACTCAGAGGTGGTACAGAAGACGTGGTGACGGGACGTGACGTCTCCATTCCCTCCTTCAGGGGACGAGGGTTACATACGTAACCGAGACGTTCCCTTTCAATCGGTTACTACGAGTCACGTTGTGACCGACGAATTGGGATCCCTACTTAAGCACCAAGGATTCTGCCCCTTTCCAGTGTCCTGTGCGAGACTCCTGCACCCCTTTTTGGTGTAGGCTGGGGCTCGCAACAAGAAGACAAGTCATCATTGTCGTAGCACTACCCACTCAGTGAGATTGGATAACACTGGGAGAACGTACCCATTCCACTTGGAACTCCATCCTTCCCGAAGGAGGTTTTTTTAGGTGCATATGGAAGAACGAGGTGATTGTAACTCTCTTGGAAAATTTGGTAGAGAGTCTGCCAGGGAAACACAGGCTTTGAGGCTATACCGTGGACTTTACACATATGGGATCCACTTAGGTGTCTACATATGAAACCCAGCCCTCTACTGGTTCTCACAGATTTATCGAGTGAGGGCCTGGCGCCAGACGTTCCGCTACTTCTGGCTGTCGAGGGGATGGAGGAGCTTGACAGGGTCTACAGTATGGACATACCCTGTGCATGATAAGCCAGGGTGATGGCGTCCACTATCCATTGGGACATCCTTTGCTTAGAGATGCCCTTCCCCTTCTGCCGGTCTCCGTAACAGACAAAAAGCTGGTCTGAGGTCCTAAAACTTTTTGTCTGGTCTACATACCATCTCAAGGTTTGGAGGAGACAAAGCAAAGCTAGGGCTGGCACTTGCAGGCTCACCACCTGATCCCTGAAGGGAGTAGTGGGAACCTTGGGCACATAGCCGTGCCAGGGCCTCAGGATTAACTGGGAGTCAGCCGGCCCAAACTCTAGGCACGAATCGTCGACTGAAAATGCGTGCAGGTCCCCGAACCTCTTGATGGAGGCCAGAGGAGTTTTCATTGATAGAAACTTCAGCTCAACTGATAGCAAAGGCTCAAAGGGGCACTGCTGTAGTGCTTTGAGCAATAGAGACAGGTCCCAAGAAGGTATAAATGGGGGCCGGGGAGGATTTAACCTTCCCGCCCCCTAAGGAACCTGATGGCCAGATCATGCTTCCCTATCAACTTCCCTTCCCCGGGGTCATGATTAGCAGCAATAGCAGTGATATTTACTTTAAGGGTGAAGGGAGACAGCTTTTGCTCCAACACGTGCTGCAAAAAGGAAAGCAAATTCTTGATTGGGCATCTCCGGGGGTACCCACGAGACTGCGCGCTACGCAACCCCCTCCGGGGGGGACCGCTCACGGTGACCTGCGGGAACCTGAGGTAAGGACAGACAGACGAGGCGAGAGAAAAGGAGATGGAAGCATGAGGGGTGACAGAGGGGAGAGAGGGGAGAGAGGAGAAAAAAAAAAAAATTGTTCCGGTTCCCAGACACACTGCAGCTCGGCCCTCCACCAGCTGGGTGAACTCCTCCGCGGTGCCTGGCGGTGGCAATGGACGGCCCTCGGTGGACGGCACGACACTCCTCCGCTGCCCGGTGGACGGCGACGGCTCCTCCGGTTTTGAGCAGCCAGCAGGAGCCCCCGTTCCCTGCTCCTCCTCATACCATGGGATGGTAGCAGGCTCCGGCCCCCTGGCGAACGGCGCCGACTCCTCCGCTCCCTCACAGACGGCAGCCGTCCCTCCACATCGCGGGCGGCTGGCAGTGAGTTCGTCTGTTCCCGGCAACTCACTCCAGCCCACCGTCTCAAGCGTCCACGGCGCCAGACTGCTACGCCCTGCTCGATGGCACCGCGGATTCACCCCAGCGGCAAGGGATCTTCGGCAGCGCGTCCTCCTTCCTCCCTGGTTTCGGCACCAGTGTAACAATATAAAAACTCCATAATCACGGGAAGAAGGAGGCGGGAACCGGCGAACACTCAAATAAAACTTTAATACCCAAATAAACACAAAACAGCGCGACAGCCCCTAACGGACGACTGCCGCGCACAAACAAAAACCAAACCACAAAATAAAACCCAGGCCTGGTCCTCTCTCGTCCTTCACTGTCGTCGCTCCTCTTTTGTATCCTCCCAATCTCCTCCGTGGGACTCGAGAGCGGTGAGTGGAGCAGGTGTCGCTCATTTCCCACGGCTCTTGGCCCCACCCCACTTGTCACAATCATCTAAACCAACAACATGTATGTTAGACCCTGTTCCATCAAAGCTCCTAAAAGAGGCACTTCCAGAAGTCATAGATCCTCTTCTGACTATTATTAATTCATCATTGTCATTGGGATATGTCCCCAAAACCTTCAAACTGGCTGTTATTAAGCCTCTGATTAAAAAAGTACAACTAGACCCAAAATAACTAGTTAATTACAGACTGATCTCGAACCTTCCTGTTCTGTCCAAGATACGAGAAAAGGTAATATCCTCACAATTATATTCCTTCTTAAAGAACAATGGTATCTGTGAGGATTTCCAGCCAAGATTTAGACCGTATATGTCACGGTTGGTAAACCGTGATCTCTGGGTGTTGACACTTTGTGGTGAAGTCTGTGTGTTTCGCGTCTGCACTGATTAGTTTGTGGGCGTCTCCGTTAATTGTCATCAGCAACAGCTGTCACTCATTACTCATTCCCTTTATATTGGCTTGTCTCACGTCTTGTGTTTGTGAGATCGTTGTTTCATGTCGCTTACCTTGTTTATTTGGCTTCAGTGTTGTCTGCGTTGGATGTTCGTGTTTTCCCGGAACCTCATCCACTCTACGCACTTCCACTCAGCCACAAATACTTACCTTCAGCTCTATTCCCCGCAGTTCCTGTGCCATCCTCTCCTGCTGCCTTCTCACCGTCATCATCCAGATTCCTCACCACCTCACCACCATCTTGGATTTTTGTCTTCCCAGCATCATTGTCTTTTCCCTGTTTGTTTATTTATTTTCATTAAAAAACATAACTCGCTATTGTTTCCAGTCCTTCCTTCACCCAGCCGTCACAGTATAATAGTACTGAAACTGCTCTCATTAGAGTTACAAATGACTTGCTCTTATCATCCGATCGTGGTTGTATATCTCTATTAGTGTTACTGAATCTTAGCGCTGCTTTCAACACTATTGACCACAAAAGTCTTTTGAATAGACTAGAAAACTTTGTTGGCATTAATGTAAGTGAATTAGCATGATTCAAATCATAGTTATTTGACCACCATTAATTCATAGCACTGACTGAAGCGGTATCATATCGATCACAAGTGCAGTATGAAGTACCTCAAGGCTCAGTACTAGGACCATTACTTTTCATGCTTTACATGTTACCCTTGGGAGATATCATCAGGAAACACAGTGTTAGCTTTCACTGTTATGCTGATGATACTCAGCTATATATTTCTTTGTGACCCGGCGAAATGGAACGGAACGCTTAGTCAATATAACAACATGGATGAGGAGTAAATTCTTACTGCTAAATTCTGAATAAAAGAAGAAAAAAACAGAGGTGTTAATTATAGGACCTAAAAACTCTGCATGTAATAAGCTAGAACACTGTCTAAGACTCGATGGCTGCTTTGTCAATTCTTCGTCATCAGTTAGGAACCTAGTTGTGCTATTTGATAGGAATCTTTCCTTTGAAAGCCATGTAGCGTTTTTCCATCTCAAAAATATATCTAAATTATGACCTATTCTCTCAATTTCAAATGCAGAAAACGAAATTAATGTGTTCATGACCTCAAGGTTAGATTATTGTAATGCTTTATTGGGTGGTTGTTCTGCAAGCTTAATAAACAATCTCCAGCTAGTCAAACATGCAGCAGCTAGAGTTCTTACCAGGAAGTATGACCATATTAGCCAGGTTCTGTCAACACTGCACTGGCTCCCTATTAAACATTGTATAGATTTCAAAATCTTGCTTATTACTTATAAAGCCCTGAATGGTTTAGCACCTCAGCGTTTAGCACCTCATTATTTAAACAAGCTCTTATTGCAATATAGTCCTCCATGTCTGCTGTGTTCTCAAAACTCTGGCAATTTGATAATACCAAGAATATCAATATCAACTGTGGGTGGCAGATCCTTTTCCTATTTAGCGCCTAAACTCTGGAATAACCTACCTATCATTGTTCGGGAGGCAGACACTTTGTCAGTTTAAATCTAGATTAAAGACCCATCTCTTTAACCTGGCTTACACATAAAACACTAACACATTTCTAATACTCAAATCCGATAAATAATTAGGACAACCGGAACTAGGAACACTTCCCATAACACCTGATGTACTTGCTACATCATTAGAAGAATGGCATCTACGCTAATATAAGTCTGTTTCATTCTTATTCCGAGGTCACTGTAGCCACTGGATCCAGTCAGTATCCAGATAAGATGGTCACTGCAGTCACCCAGATCCAGAACATATCCATCCCAGATGGTGGATCAGCACCTAGAGTTGACCTCTACAGTCCTGAATGTCAGTGGAGACCAGCACAAATAGATGAGCCCCAGAGACAGATCCCCAATAAAGACCTTATCTCCTAGACGGCCACCGGGACAAGACCACAGGAATCAGATCTTTCTTCTGCATAATCTGACATTTCTGCAGCCTGGAATTGAACTGCTGGTTTCATCTGGCCAGATGATAATTAAGCATTATATTTTGATAGAACTACTAGGCCTACAAGTAATTAGAATAATCATGTATGAATGCATATTTGTCATTTTAACTGAACTTAGGACTGGTGATGGTGCTTAAGATATTGTTTGGCATTTAGTGTTTCCATAAAAAAGGAGAAAAACTAATCAATACTACTAAGAATTCTTCTACTTATAACAATAAAAATGCACTAAAGATTAATAAGATGCTTGGTTCATGAATATTAATTACGTTGTCTGCGTTCTCTTGAATTGATTCGCTGAAATCAAAACAATAATAGGTGAACGCCAGCCAATGAGATTGTCATTTGCGCATTAGTTCCACCTACTAACGGAGAACCCGGCAGTTCTTAAAAGCTGAAGAATTGCAAAGGAACAGTGTTGTTTTGACAGGAAAATACAACAAAGAATATAGTTTACATGTAGAGCATCAATTCTGCATGTTATGCAAGACTCTCTCGCTCTGTCTCTTTCTTTGGTTGTGTGAGATAAAGCAACAGTGAGTCGTGCACCTTCACACTAGGGTTTACGGTACATCAAATACAGGTACGCTCTGCATTCATTCAGACAAACTGAAAAATAGCACAGTAATGGCCTTCCCCTTTAATTTGTTTTGCTTGGCGTCACCACTAGATGGCGAAATACACTTATTGCATATAAGGGAGAGGAACCAAAGCAAGAGTATTTTCACGTTTGTTCTTGAGCTAATAAGCTTGAGAAAATGGTTTAAGCTTTAAGCTTTAGTATCTCTTTGGCAAGCAGAGCGAGGTACGTTAGTTTGTTTTCTATGTATTTCTTTGGTACCATTTGTTTAATTTGAACAATGTTAAATGTGTAGTGAATGTTTGTTTGGTTGTTTGTTTATATTGTGAATGTTGATTGTCTATTTTGCTTTGATATTTATGTATTGTTTTTTTGTTTTCTTTGTAGTTTTACGGTGCCACCATGCTGTGATACAATTGTTATGGTGCTATGAAGTTAATGTGTAAACACAGTGTTGTGATGCATGGAGAACATTTGCAACAACGAATTGAGACAACGATCACTTCAGCAATGAAGTTTATTGCATCTTAAAATAAATCGAGGGCACCCGTCGAAAACTCTCTGTTTCTTTTCTATGAAGCTGAAGGGCCGCTACAGTAAAACTCGCTGCTACACATGAGGTTTCATCGTGTGAGTGGGACACTGGACTTTGCATCTAAAGTGCTGGTTGAATCACGTCACGTCAGCATGAGACGGATACTTCATCAGGATTGTAAAATTACACAGTCAGTTGGAGCGCGGCTCATTCAGGAACGTTTGGATGGTGATCGTATATCAATGTTACCGTTAAAGATGAAAAGGTAAACTTTCAGTAAAAGAACGTTACATGAAGTAAGACTGCAAATACAACTTTCTGGACTGTGTGAGTTGAAATCTTTACAATTAAAGACACTTTAGATGTTTAAAAATATTTTTAATTTTATAGAGAATTGAAGTTCAAGATATAAAGTTGAATGAGTTATGAAATATTGATTTATGACGTTGAAGTTATTGATTTGAGTCTTCTTTTATAAGTTATTGACTGCCACAGGTAAACGCTGGGTTTTATATTTATGGTAGCCTATATGTTACAAGCACGTGTATAATGTTGAATGTCAAAGAATTTGTGATCGTGTTGCATATATAATTTTACTTATTACCATCGCTGATTATTTGAGTGTCTAAATTATTTTAAATAAATTATAGATGTCTGATATGAGTAATTCATTTCTCTCAATTGTGTAGACAGACAAAATGGAAGACACAGTTGAGCAAATGGCAGCGCAAGCAAGTCAAAAGTTAGTTCCTGATAAGGATTTAAATGTTTCTAAAGAAATGCAACCGGTAAGATCAAGATCAAGTTCTCGAAAAAGAAATCGTACAGAGAAAGGCCTAGAGATGCATAAACAGGAGACCCAGAAGCAAGAGAAAGCTTTTAATAAAGCTTATGACTCCTGGAAGCAGACCGCTAAGGAAACTAGGTCTAAATTGAAAGCTTTATGCACATATGAAGAGCTTGAACATATTTTAAAGGACATTCAAACTAAACATGATGTAGTCACCCAGCGTTATGCTCCCTTATTGTGCAATCAAACAACAACTTCAGAGATTGTTAAAAGAGTAGATGTTTGTGCCACACTAACCGCAGAAATTTCTGATTTGGTGAGCAAACGAAAAGAAACTGTTGAGCAGATCCAACAAAAAGAAGTTGTAAAGGAGAGAGTAAGGCAGACATTAAATAAAGATGAGTATGCCTCTGTCTTTGGTTACACAAACACCGATAGCATCATCTCAAAAAGCCTAATAACATCGGAGACCTCTTCCAGAGTCGACGCAGAAGCTGAACTCGCAGCTAAAGTAGAGCAAACGAAGGCTATGCAAGAAATTCACAATCAGCAGGCCAGATTACTTGAGATGGAGAATGACTGGAAGCTGAATGAAGCAAGAATGCTAGCAGAGGTGAAACAGAAAGAATCAGAGATGCATCTAAGACTGGAAGAAGAAAGGACTAGGCTGCAGATGCTACAAGCAGATAAAGAAGTCAAGGTAGCCGCAGCTCGAGCGAACGTCTACAACAATCATGAGAGTAATCTTGAAGAAGAGGAGGAGGAGGAGGAGGAGGGGAGAGGTAATGCAACGTGGTCTGGAGGGAGAGCGGCTGGAAACCAACCCCAGCTGAATCCTCAGGTAGAGTCATTCCATCCTCAAGTATTTCAAGAGGTAAAGACAACTCAAGAGACTGAGAACTTAGCTCAAGTGTTAGCAAACTCTCTAAGCATAAATCGATTACCTGTCCCAGAGTCAACGACTTTCACTGGTGATCCTTTGAAGTTCATTAATTGGAAAATGTCCTTCACCGCACTTATTGATCGTAAATCAATTCCTGCAAGCGAGAAGATGTTCTATTTGAAAACCTATCTTGCTGGAGAAGCTCGAAAGGCTGTGGAAGGTTTCTTCTCACGATGCATACCAGGGCACCTGGAAGGTCCTTGAAGAGCGGTATTGAAACCCGTTCATTGTTCAGAGAGCCTTTCGAGAAAAACTCATGAGATGGCCTAAGGTAGGAGTAAATGACCCACTTTCCTTACGAGAATTCATTGACTTTCTACAAGGCTGTGTTGAAGCTTTTCCGCATGTCAAAGGTTTGGCTATTTTGAATGACTGTGAGGAAAACCATAAATTACTAAAGAAATTACCTGAGTGGACTGTACGTAAATGGAGCAAAATTGTGGTTGAAGAGTTAGACATGACTGGCGATTATCCAAGTTTTAAACGATTTGCAGAGTTTTTGCAGAAGGAGTCCAAAATAGCTTGCAATCCATTCACTTCTCCACTTCTACTGAGTTCTAAAGTTTTAGATGATAAATTTCCCAAAAGAGTCAGAGCTTTCAACACAAAGGCTCAAGTTAAAGATTTAACAAGAACAGAATCTAAGATGATATCACCATGTTCTGTTTGTAGGAGTGAAACGCATAGTATCTCTAAATGTCCTATTTTTGCAGAAAAGCCCATGGATGACAAAAGGTCTTTTATTCGTGAGAATCATATCTGTTTTGCATGTCTGAGAAAGGGGCATATTTCCAAAGACTGCAAAAGACGGCATATTTGTGGCACATGTAGCTTTCGCCACCCAACTTGCTTGCATGAAGATAAAATCAAAAGGCCTGTGAATGTATCAAGAATGGGGTTCACTCCTACGGAAGTGCACACAAATCAAGAAGCTCAAAAGGTTATGTCTCGTACAGTAACACAACGTGCTTCTGCTACCTCTAGCATTGTTCCTGTTTTTATTTCAACAGTGGATAAGCCACGAAATGAGATTCTCACATACGCTTTACTTGACACACAGAGTGATTCGACTTTTATTTTGAAAGATTTTCTATATGAGCTCCAAGCAAGCAGTCAAGCAGTGAAGTTGAGACTTAGTACTATGACGACCACAGATACAGTCACCCCAAGTAACAAGGTTAGTGGCTTACAAGTTCGAGGACTCCAAGGTGGGAAATGTATTAAAGTACAGCAAGCCTATACTTGTGACTTTATTCCCGTGGATAAAGCTTATATTCCAACGAGAAAGACTGCGTTGCAATGGCCTCACCTTAAGCACATTGCCAATGAGTTACCACCACTTCAAAGCTGTGATATAGGATTGTTAATTGGATATGATTGTCCTTTAGCATTAGCTCCTTTAGAGGTCATTATCGGCATTGAAAATGAGCCTTTTGCACAGAAAACAGAGCTGGGTTGGAGCATCATTGGCCTCTGTAATCCCCACCTGGACAGACAAGGAAGTCAAAGTTTCATTCATCGAGTTTCAGTGAAAGAATTGTCAGTTCCATCAGCTAATGATTTTTTAAAGGTCTTGGAGTCAGATTTCAATGAGAAGGGTTATGACGATAAATATGTGTCCCAGGAAGACGTCCGTTTTATATGTCTTATTAGTGACAATATCAAACATAAAGAAGATGGACATTTTCAACTGCCCCTTCCTTTTAAGAGCATCAGTCCTCCTTCACTACCTCATAACAAGAAGCTTGCTATGGTACGTTTGCAGCACTTGAAGAAGAAGCTGAAGTCAAATCAACAAAGCTGACCTAATTGTCACTGCTGGGCAACACTGGCACGCACACGCACACACACACACACACACACACACACACACACACACACTTACACTTAAGCAGAAATACTTACCTTTGTAATAACTCTCGTTTCCCTCCTGCTGTTCTGCCGTCGGCAGCGCGGGTGCACACGCGGTCCCGATGGCACATATGCATTGGACATTATTTCATCTTCCCCTCCACATCTGTCAATATTCATAACCCCGGGACATTTTTACACTCACACTGCACGTTGTTTGATGTTGTCTTGTCTCGTCAGTGTTTGTTATATTGAATTGGGCGTGCGATGGTCGGTGTTCCGTTGTGAGACGCTGCCAAACAGAACAATCGAGCGGCGATCAGTTATGACGTCACTGACTGCGCCGCGCTGCCGCAGCGCACCGGAAACCGGCCAAACCATTATTTTATATTAGTAGGGGGTACCTTTTCTTTGTGTGTATATGAATTAAATGGTTAAATGTATTATTTTTGTGTTTAATGTTTTATTTGTTGATTATGTGTTTGAGTTTGTGTTTAGTATTAATTATTTGTGTAAAAGAAGTAAAAATGCCTGAAGTAGTGGGTTTTTACAGTCTGTTATTACCCATTTGAGAAGTCACATGTGAAGGGGGTGGAGTCTGGCCTATATAAGGGGAGGCCAGATTAAAACTCATCACTTGTTTACCAAGTCGGAGCGAGAGTGCAACTGTGGTGCCTCAAGCGATCTTTCCAACGCCTGTATATTGTAGATACTTACCGGTATATTGACTTTTTTTTTGACCATTTGGATTATTCCCTCTTTATTTTTCTGTTTGTTGTTTCTTTGGTACTTTGTGCACCTGTATATATATTTTTTTCACTATTGGACTATTTATTTTTTGGCACTGTAAATAAACTTCACTTGCACATAAGTGCTATTGCGGGCTGAGCCATCATTTAACATCTTTTACGGACATTCACAACGTCTCCTAGCGAGTGGTGGTTCTCGCTTTATCACAATCGGCCTTCATGGAAGAAATGTTCAGCAAGGGAGATGCAGAGATGGCTCCTGTTACATCTGATGAAGGAACAGTGTGGTATATACCCCATCATGGCGTTTACCACCCTCACAAGCCAGACAAGTTGAGGGTGGTATTTGATTGCTCTGCAATATTTTGTGGTATTTCTCTTAATGACACTCTTCTCACTGGTCCAGATTTGATAAATTCTCTGGTGGGAGTACTTTGCCGGTTCAGAAAGGAAGCTGTTGCCGTGACATGTGATATCGAAAAGATGTTCCATCAATTTCATGTTCCTCCTGATAATAGAAACTACTTGAGATTCTTATGGTGGGAAAATGGAGATCTGGAAAGAGAACCCAAAGAATATAGAATGACTGTACACCTTTTCGGCGCCGCTTCATCTCCTGGATGTGCCAACTTTGGCCTTAAATACCTTGCAGAGCAGTATAAGTCTGAGTATCCCACAGCTTCGTCATTCGTGAAGAAAAACTTTTATGTTGATGACGGCTTGACTACTGTTCCATTGATAGAGGAAGCGAAGGAATTGATTGTCAAAGCTCAAACTCTGTGTAAGCATGGAGGGTTACGCCTCCATAAGTTTAATTCAAATGAGAATGAAGTTCTTCAGAGTGTGAATTCCACAGAGTGGGCAATAACTACTAAACCTCTTAACCTGACTCCTGAAATAACCGGATACGTTCTTGGCATTCAGTGGTCTACGAAAGATGACATCAAACTGAAAGACCAGCCTGGAACACGTCGGGGTATTTTGTCAATTGTTGCTTCCTTGTTCGACCCTATTGGGTTTGTTGCTTCTTTCCTGTTGAAAGGAAAGTGCATTTTACAGGAGTTGTGCCGTAGAAATATTGGATGGGACGATCCTCTTCCTGATGACTTATTCCTACGGTGGGAGGAGTGGAAAAGTAGTTTTCAGGACTTGAAAAATTTCAGCATTCAAAGATGCTATCATCCGCCATCCTTTAGTAAAATTGTCTGGACAGAACTGCACCATTTCTCTGATGCAAGTAACCTGGGATATAGTGCATGTTCTTATCTTTTGGTTCAAGAATGACAAAGATGAAGTACACTGTAGTCTCGTAATGGCCAAAGCTCGAGTTGCACCCACAAAGATCAAGAGCATTCAGAGACTGGAATTGTCTGCAGCTGTAGTTTCAGCCAGAATGAGTGTTATGTTAAAGGCTGAACTGGAACTGAAGATTGAGCAAGAGATCTTTTGGACTGATTCGCAGGTTGTTCTAGCATATGTCAACAATGAAGCCAGAAGGTTTCCTGTGTTTGTTGCAAATCGTGTGCAGCTAATCCGGGAAATCACAAGTACACACCAGTGGCAGTAAGGTAGAGTAGTTGAGGTCATTCAAGGGAACGATGGCTTAGTCCGACGAGTTAAAGTTCAAACAGGAGAACGAAAACTAAAGACTAAGTTAGGGCATCACCCTAAACCTTCAATCATTGAGCGACCAATTCAAAAATTAGTGGTTCTACTTGAAAGCGAATGATTCATTGATTGGGACTCGTGCATTAGACAATTGGGTTAAACACAAGATTAAAATGTTTTTTTTTTTGTTGGTGTTATGTTGGAAAAGGGTCACTGAAGGTTGAAATCATGTATGATATTTGTATGGGTTTTTGTTTTTGTGTTTATCACAACATGATTGGTGGGAGTGTAATGGCCTTCCCCTTTAATTTGTTTTGCTTGGCATCACCACTGGATGGCGAAATACACTTATTGCATATAAGGGAGAGGAAACAAAGCAAGAGTATTTTCACGTTTGTTCTTGAGCTAACAAGCTCGAGAAAATGCTTTAAGCTTTAGTATCTCTTTGGCAAGCAGAGCGAGGTACGTTAGTTTGTTTTCTATGTATTTCTTTGGTACTATTTGTTTAATTTGAACAATGTTAAATGTGTAGTAAATGTTTGTTTGGTTGTTTGTTTATATTGTGAATGGTGATTGTCTATTTTGCTTTGATATTTATGTATTGTTTTTTTTTTGTTTTCTTTGTAGTTTTATGGTGCCACCATGCTGTGATAAAATTGTTATGGTGCTATGAAGTTAATGTGTAAACACAGTGTTGTGATGCATGGAGAACATTTGCAACAAAGAATTGAGACAAAAGGTGTGAAGATTTAGTCTCACATGCGAGTGATTTACTCGCAATGTAGTGGGTTGCTAGCTGCACCCCCGTCGAGGGTGATGAAGGAGGAGGAACCAGCAGGCTGGTTTCTGGCAGTAAAAGGTGCCGTCCATGACCTGGTGACCTCCTTATGCACCTCCGGGAAGAAAGGCGATAGGGTTGCCAACCTTTCCGTATGATACAGAATCATCCTGTATTTAAGGCATTAAAGATGTGTTCCGTATTAAAGCTATACGGAACACAGTTTGTCCCGTATTTAAGACATATGCCGTATGATCACTTAAACCATACGAATAACAAACTCTAAATCGAGAATTAATAATTATTTTTGATAAATGTTTGATTTGTGAACATAGCCGTTCGAGGGAGGCTTTAAGACCAAGCGTAGTCCTCTGCTGGCTGGTTGCTCCCACTTCACAGCGAGCGGGACTCACGCTAATGGTGGTAGGTTATTTAACATCCGCGTTTCGACTTCAGCAAATCAGTTTGAGCGAATGCAAACAACGTGATTCCAACATCCAGCCACGCAAGAAAACATGCATTTTACCCAAGTGGCAACCTCCTGCTCTCTCTCATGAAGCCAACAAGGAAATGACTTAAACTGCAATTCATCGACTAGCCGCTTGAGGCTAGCTCCAAAAGGGAGTCAATCCCATAGACTCCCCATGTTAAAATGCCCAACGTTACAGCAGAAAAAAACATGTTTGCAGCCTGGTACAAAAAATTATTTTGGTCTATATAGCTAATTTTGGCCTTCATGACAACTGTGAGGGAGGTGAATTTTTTTTTTTTTTTTTTTTATAACTAATCCGTTTTAATTATATTAAGCCTTAAAGTTCTGCCAAATTAAGGGAGTGGCCACTTGAGTGACAGGTGGATTGCCGCTGACACTGCCACCGCGCTAGGTGGGCGTGGCTTCAGCAACCAGCTCCAGGTTGGGCTTTATTGCCAAGTACGTTTGCACATACAAGGCATTAGTTTTAGTGTCACAAGCTTCCAGTACACAGAGACAACAACTACAACAACACACATAATAAAAAAAAAAGGTGTGAATAAAATTCACAAGTATAAATATAAATAAAGCACACATACACACACACACACAAAACGGGTAAATATGTACAGGTGTGCTATAGATAAAATACTGTAGAATATGAATAGAATAAAAAATAAAGTTGTAGGGATGTACTAGGATGTAAAGTGATAAATAGTATAAGGTTATTGCTCATATTTGTATTGCACAATGGGAGAACATAACTGTTCATGAGTTAGATTGCCTATAGCCTGGGTTTGGGAACAGTAAGATTTTTAATGTTTTTTTTTAAAGAAGTTTCTTATTCAAAAGTTAGGGGTCAGTAAATTTCTTTTTGTCTTTTTCTTTTCTTTTTTTTTACAATACTTTTATTCAGCAAGGATGTGTTAAATGGATAAAA
Source organism: Cyprinus carpio (assembly GCF_018340385.1). Lineage (NCBI taxonomy): Eukaryota > Metazoa > Chordata > Actinopteri > Cypriniformes > Cyprinidae > Cyprinus > Cyprinus carpio. The sequence goes on from NC_056616.1 coordinate 5,476,056, forward strand.
AGTGATATTGTTAGAAAAGATTTCTATTTTGAATAAATTCGGTTCTTTTTAACTTTTTAACAACAGGTTCAACACTGATAATAAATCAAAATAAGAATGATTTCTAAATGATCATGTGACACTGGACTGGAATAATGATGCTGAAAATTCAGTGCTGCATCACAGAAATAAAGTATCCAATATTAGAAATTCCAATAATATTTCACAATAATACTTTTTTTTTCTGTATTTTTGATCAAATAAATACAGCATTGATGAGCATAAGAGACTCCATTAAAAATATATTACAAATCTAAAAGATATATGTGTGTGTATATACAGTATATATATTATATATATATATTTTTTTTTTTTTAGAATACTGTATGAATTTGAAAAATGATGTAAACACTTTCAGTGATTGCCTCTGGCTTATGATCTTGGTAATGAGTGGCCCATCTGTACAACATAGGCCTACACTTTGAATTCTCCAGCGTTAAGCCTTGCCGTCTGGCCAATGCACAGCTGTTGAAATAAACTGACACAAATCAAAAGATTTCAAAACATTGCATCCACAGTGCTGTGGCTTTAGTATCTTTCTCACGTATCCCAGGTTGAGTGTTCTCTCATAAAGCGTCTGCTGCTCTGTGTAGTGCGACCCGGGGGCATGAAATGATTAGACATGAAGTCTAAAGTTTCTCTGCTCTCAGACCAGTGTAATACCTATTAGGCAAAATCTTGCAGCAAAAAGAAAATGTCTAGACAATGTTCTTTTCATTTCACTTTGAAGTTTAATTAATCCAAAAGCTTACGTCATCTACTGTAGTTTAGTGTTGCAAGAGAAAACAAGATATTTACTATGCATTTGGATCATAAGTATGATACTATGCATAAGTATCATACAGTCTGTATTGTAATGTTGAAATAAATTAGTCTGTGCTGTGCAGACCTTGGTTGGCAGTTGAAATGGTTTTTAGCTTATTGTGTGCATCAGATTGTGTTAGCTAATGTTAGATCCAGAAAGCAGAAAACAAACCGATGGCGAAAAAAGAGTTTATTTATTTTTCTTAGTTGTGTATATTTCAATGCTACTTTGTATGCTTTGTCAAAACTTCACTATTACTTTATCTGGACTTTGTCTGACCAGCACAAGTTCAAGAACAAGCTCAACAAGTCTCATTATACCAAAGCACAAGCAATGGAATATTACTGGTCCCATAATGCTAAAACCACACAATCATATGGTTAAGCAACAATAACAAGCATACAAGAGCAAGGAAATATAAGTAATATGATAAAATGAATAAATGGTTAAAGGATTCATACTAAATAATAATTTGATTAAATGGAATAAATTAAATGTTTAAATGATCAATAATTATATGATTATAAATGTATACATAAACAAAAACATCGTCTCATTAAAAATGTATGGCTTGAGCTACACACAGGTTGCTATTAACAATCCTTAGATCCTTCACTGCATTAGTTATAGAACGCTACATAACATCTGGCTGACAGCTTAACAGACAGTGTTGTAGAAACATTAATGGAAACATTACTGTATTGCTCTTAATGAGGTGTAAGGGTGTAGAAAAATGTGCGTATTTGTCATTTTCTCATAAAAAAAAGAAGCTAAGTATTGTTAGAGAGCATTAGCTAAAATGAGCCGAAAACAAGTGAAGGTGTCACCATGCTGATCTCTTGAGGAACAATTCTGTAACTCAGAAATTATTATTAAAAGCACCTCTAAAACGAGAATGAGAGTGTGCAGAAACTGAACAGAACGATCGATTCTTCATTGTCGCTGAGAGAATGTGTAAAATCCAAGCAATAGGTCTATTTTCTATTTTCAGTTTCCAGTTTAACTGAGCTTTTATATGGCTCACCATTAAGTTGTAATGCCAACCAGGGGAGAATTCATCTTAACCTATTTAAGTATTATTCATTCATCCTTTTTTTTGCCATGTCATGTATAACTGCAACCTCTAGAAGCAATTTATAACAATTTCAACTAAATTGAATGTTTCATTATGTTTCTTTTATTTGACAAATAATTTTGCACTCAATATTTTTGAGGGGGCACGAGTGAAGGTGGGTTGGGGGGGCTCTCATGCTTGTCATGTGACACACAGCAGCCACAATACCACTGTATAACTGATAGGTTTATGTCCCTACTGAAAAAATAAAAATAAAATCATCACAGAAAAATGTAATGGTTTACACTACAAATAACCATTACAAACTTAACAAACCATCAACTTTTAACCATTAAAACTATAAAAAAAATGTTTTTCTGTAGTGTGTTTTGGGACATATTCCATTAGGATTTATCGGTGTTAACAAGACACCTATAGAAGGCAACCAATTACCAGTAGAGACCAAAAGGGTCCATTACAGTTTCCAGTAAAACCAATACAAGTCCCATTATAACCAGTAAAAGCATTAAAAATTTTGTAATGGTATCTTGAAAACAGTCTGACAACATGGTATAATTAGTACACTCGCACCCTACAGAGAAAATGCAGCGTAGCTGGAGGAAAACAAAACCAGAGGTATTTTGTATTGCTTGCCGGGAAAGTAACCTATCCTACAGAAAAGCATTAAAAACTGATAGATCTGATTACTTTTTGTCTCTTATAGAAGAAAACAAACATGACCCCAGGTATTTATTCAATACGGTGGCTAAATTTATGAAAAATAAAGCATCATTAAGTGTTGACATTTCCCAACAGCACAGCACAGCAGTAATGACTTTATGAACTACTTAACTTCCACGATCGATACTATTGGAGATAAAATTTTAACCATGCATCCGTCAGCTACAGTATCACATCAGATCAGTCAGGTTTCAGGCCCCACCATAGCACAGAAACTGCACTTGTTAAAATTACAAATGACTTGCTTCTTGCGTCAGACCAAGGCTGCATCTCATTGCTAGTTTTACTTGATCTTAGTGCTGCGTTCAACACCATAGATCATGACATACTCATCGATTAATTACAAAACTATACAGGTATTTAAGGGCAGACTTTAAGATGGTTTAGATCCTACTTGTCCGATCGCTACCACTTTGTTTATTTAAATGGGGAGCCATCTCATTTATCAACAGTAAAATATGGAGTGCCACAAGGATTTGTCCTAGGTCCTCTGCTATTTTCAATATACATGTTGCCCTTGGTAATATTATTAGAAAATACGGGATTAGTTTCCACTGTTATGCTGATGATACTCAGGTCTATATTTCTTTGTGGCCCGGCGAAACATATCGATTTGAAAAACTAGTGGAATGCATAGTCAATATAAAAAACTGGATGTAGAGTAATTTCTTACTGCTAAATTTTGAAAATAGAGGTGTTAATTTATAGGACCTAAAAACTCTGCATGTAAAAACCTAGAAAACTGTCTAAGACTTGATGGCTGCTTTATCAATTCTTCGTCATCAGTTAGGAACCTAGGTGTGCTGTTTGATAGCAATCTTTCCCTAGAAAACCAAGTTTCGAGCATTTGTAAAACTGCATTTTTCCATCTCAAAAATATGTCTAAATTATGACCTATGCTCTCAATGTCAAATGCAGAAACGTTAATTCATGCGTTCAAGATCAAGGTTAGATTATTGTAATGCTTTATTGGGTGGTTTTTCTACACGCTTAATAAACAAACTCCAGCTGGTCCAAAATGCAGCAGCTAGAGTTCTTACTAGAACCAGTAAGTATGACCATATTAGCCCGGTTCTGTCAACAATGCACTGGCTATCTATTAAATATCGTATAGATTTTGAAATCTTGCTTATTACTTATAAAGCCCTGAATGGTTTAGCACCTCAGTATTTGAACGAGCTCTTGTTACATTATAATCCTCCACATTCGCTGCATTCTCAAAACTCTGGCAATTTGATAATGCCTAGAATTTCAAAATCAACTACAGGCAGCAGATCCTTTTTCCTATTTAGTGCCAAAACTCTGGGATAACCTACCTTTGTTCGGGAGGCAGTCACACTCTGTCAGTTTAAATCTAGATTAAAGACCCATCTCTTTAACCTGGTTTACACATAACACACTAACACATTTCTAATATTCAAATCCATTAAACGATTTTTAGGCTGCAATAATTAGGACAACTGGAACTGGGATTACTTCTCATATCACCCGATGTACTTGCTACATCGTTAGAAGAATGGCATCTATGCTAATATTAGTCTGTTTCTTTCTTGTTCCGAGGTCACTGTAGCCAGCAGATCCAGTGTGTTTCCAGCCAAGATGGTGGATCAGCACCTAGAGATGACCTCTACAGACCAGGACAACTAGAGGAGCCCCAGAGACAGATCTCCAGTGAAGACCATGTCTATTAGACAGCCACCGAGACAAGACCACAGGAACCAGATTAGTCCTCTGCACAATGTGACTTTGCTGCAGCCTGGCATTGAACTGCTGGTTTCGTCTGGCCAGAGGAGAACTGGCCCCCCGACTGAGCCTGGTTTCTCCCAAGGTTTTTTCTCCATTCTGTCACTGATGGAGTTTTAGTTGGGAACACTTAATATCCAGCGATAACGTCGACTTGATTGCACAGATACTATTTAAACTGAACTGAACTGGATTATGACATTACTGAATTCAATGATAATACTGAAAATTTAGTGTTTACTATTGTAATTTTTATTATTGACACACTATTTTCCTATTTAATACTGTAAAGTTGCTTTGACACAATCTGTATTGTTAAAAGTGTTATACAAATAAAGGTGACTTGATTGACTAAGGCATTGTTTATGGCGGACACAGGCCAAAACCTAAGGAATCAGTCTGTTGGTGGGTAAAGGGCAGAAACTGCATTTTGACCAACAGGAAGTCGTCACCTTTATTTATACAGTGCTTTTATCAATACAGATTGTGTCAAAGCACTTTACAGTATTAAATAGGAAAATAGTGTATCAATAATGCAAAATGACAATAGTAAACATACAATTTTCAGTTAAAGGCAGTTCATCATTGAATTCAGTGATGTCGTCATGCAGTTGAAATCGTATCTGTGCAATCAAGTCGACGATATCGCTGGATATTAAGTGTCCCCAACTAAGCAAGCCAGAGGCGACAGCAGCAAGGAACCAAAACTCCATCGGTGAAAGAATGGAGAATAAACCTTGGGAGAAATCAGGAGGAAAGAAACAGACTAATATATGCATAGATGCCATTCTTTTAACAATGTAGCAAGTACATTGTGTGTTATTGGAAGTGTTCGCATTTCTGGTTGTCCTAATTAATGCAGTCTAAAAATCCTTTAATGTGTGGCCCTCATTTGGGAGTCACACTAAGGGTCTTCACGGTCAAAAGTGACCGGACACCTGAAATGTAACTTTTTTGCCCCCCAGTAAAATCAATGGAATATATTTTTATTCAATAATATTTTTTATTTTTTTTATTTTGTATTTTGAGAAAATGTTAAGGTATTTATGAATATTTATGCAATAATTCTGAACATTTTTTTCTCATAGTATCATTTTTCTCAAACAATTTTTCAAAATAATTTTTAAATTAATGTTGTATTTCAGATTAAACCAGAGACTAGGCTTTTCAAAAACATTTTTTTTTTTTTAAGATTTTTTTAGCGCCACTTGGTCAGAGCAAAGAAAGAAAAACATGTAAGTGCATGGTGCAACTACTTATTGCCAGTACAGGAATCTATAGAGAGGCTTGTGAATTCCCTTATTGATTTTAGACATAATTGCTGACTCATATTAAGTAGTGGACTTGTATATATATTAATACATTCTAAAGAGTACTTTTTGTATAGTTTTAGATATTTTTTTGTTATAAATAATGATTTCATGCATTGCTTGCATTTAATTTTTTGCATTATGATTACAATCAAACCTGAACATTATGTTAGAAAGAGAACACAAGTAAGCATTTTGTCAAACTTTTTTGATTTAGAATTTAATTTAAAAAATGCAATTCATTCAAACATAACAGTTTATGTAAACATTTCGCAATGAACATGTCTATTTTTGTAAAATGTCAATGAACACTAACAAAAGGAAGGAATAGTATGCTGTGTATACTAACTACTATAACTGTATATTACCTGCATACTAACTCTACATAACAGCTTGCCTAACTGTTGCAGAGGTCACAGATAACTAAAGAATGTCTCTTGGAAACTGGATTTTTGCATTTTAGAGCGTCATACCTTCACTGCTGTGAGATTTTTCTGCATTATGACTGAATTATTGAATGGATTTCACATTCTCAAAACTTTGCTCTGTGTTACAGACACAGTATTTCATAGGTGTCTATGTGTAAGTACGTGTGTGTGTGTGCATCTGTATGTGATTGGATGTGTCAATATTACACTCTTGATGTTTTATAGTGTCATCCCTTCACTACTGTGCAGTTTTGTGATCGATTTGTAGATTGTGTACACAAATATTCTCTGAATTGTTGTATTTTTGTCTATTTCCCATTCATTCCCTATGGCCGGTCATTTTTGACCGAAGACCCTATGTGTTACTATTTTTTTTACGCCCGTTTCAATCATGCCCTCAATTTTTCTGTGTTCACACCCCAAGTGCCATAAAAGTCACCGCATTTCATATCATTCCGATGAAGCTGTGATTTTTAACATTTTAAAACGTAAAATATTCCGGTCAGAATTTTTGAGTTTTGAGAACGCAGCGGATGTGGAGGACTGTAATGCAATAAGAGCTTGTTCAAATACTGAGGTGCTAAACCACTCAGGGCTTTATAAGTAATAAGCAAGATTTTTAAATCTATACGATGTTTAATAGGGAGCCAGTGCAGTGTTGACAGAATCGGGCTAATATGGTCATACGTCCTGGTTCTAGTAAGAACTCTAGCTGCTGCATTTTGGACCAGCTGGAGTTTGTTTATTAAGCGTGCAGAACAACCACCCAATAAAGCATTACAATAATCTAACCTTGATCTTGAACGCTTGAATTAACATTTCTGCATTTGACATTGAGAGCACAGGTCGTAATTTAGATATATTTTTGAGATGGAAAAATGGAGTTTTACAAATGCTAGATACATGTCTTTCATACATGGCTGAAAATATTCATTTTGTATAGATAAATATAAGTTTATGGAACCTTATAGTGGTACCCCAAGCTCATGGTAATAGGATATTGGGGGAAAGAGTCCAAATAGTTGGGCCTGAAAAATGGGTCTGATTTTAGATATATAGTCATTTGTTTAGATATATAGAATTTTTAGATATATAGACATTTGTTTGAATTGAGACAAATCTAAGGCCTTTATCAGCCAAAGAATATTTTATGTGAGAAATTCAACACTATATCCCCTGTTGTGCCTCATGACTTGATGGGGCAGGTCAGTCTTTTTTGCAGACTCCAAGGCTGTGTTCACACTGTCAGTCCAAATCCAATTTTTTGTATATCTGTTTAAAATCAGATCTAAATTATTGACTGTTCACACTGTGTATCACAACTGATTTTGGTGTCCCATGGCACTATTTCATTGTCCAAAATATCTGCACTGATTTTTATGACAGATTTGTAAAAATCACATTTCAATTCGACATGCACAAAAATCGGATTTGTACTGACAGTCCAAGGCTAAAGGTGAATTATGAGGTTTAAGGGTTCTAATGCACCTAAAGAGAGTTATCCTAAAAATATCAATAGCAGTTGCTTGGCCACATAAAAGGGTTTTGGCAAGCTAGTTGTTCCAAACATATGCTTTAAGAATTCACATTGTGTAATTACAGCATTTATACAGCATACACTATTCCTTCCTTTAGTCATTTTGTGTTTCTTTACAACATTGGCCTGTTTAATGGCTTTAACCTTTCTGGTTTTGGCTACTCAACTTTGACTGGTGCTTATAATAACAAGCAGGCAATGCAGATAATACGCCTGTATGCTAATCTCAGCAAGGATCATCACTAGGCATTGAGATTTTCATACTAACTAAATGGAAAATCCTGATCTTTATCCTCATGTGCTTTAGTTCCATCACACAAGATGGCACTTAAGCAGCTAGAGTCACTTTATTCCTGCTGTGGTTTTTACACCCACATTATGTCTCAAGGATCTGCATTGCAAACAGCCTTGCATTTAGAATCACTAGACAGTTAGTCTGACCAAGAAAGAGAAAAAGACTAAGTGAATTTGAGATTCATTGTGTGCACTGGGTGTTCACTGACAATATTTTGGTTGGTCCAGACAGCTATTGTAGACGTCTGATAAAAGACTGTTCCTGTCCAATGACACATTAATCTATCTTGAGACTAGCACAGCATGCTGATGGTATCAGTGCACGAAAACAACCTTGGGGACAAAGAAAGTGGCTTGGTGCTTAGCAGCTAATTTTAATACTTCAGAAACTTGCTTACAACTGTTGATTGTATTAGCTTTGTTATCATCTGTCACTAGACATACAAAAAGATTTCAGACAAAGTTCACTTGTCGGACACTTAATGTTAATTATGAAGTTAGATACAAATATAGGTTTTAAAAATATTTATTTAAGCTAAATTAAATAAAAAGTATATTTAATGTAGCAAATTAGCTCAAAAGGGAAATGTATATAAATAATTACAATTAATTGTTATTAATTACAATTATTTATATCAGCTGCCAGGAGTAACTGTAGCAGAATTAAAATTGTCATCAACTAATCTGTTCATCCAGTGAACATTCAGTGTAAGTTCATATCAACTCTAGGAAAGGATATTTTCATGGCCACAGAAAATATCTTTCCTTCAGCATGAATGCATTAGAGCATGTAGCTGGATCAGAATCGTAAAGGGACATTATTCACAAGCAGGACCAGAAACTCGTGTAATTTGTGCACTAAAGTTTTATTAACTAAACTCATAAACACATAACTGCACTAAACAAACAAACAAACATACAATCAACATGCATAGGGAAAGGACCATTAGACCATCAACCATTAGAGAAACAAGAAAATGCAGCTTTGGAAAAGGAGTCAGTTAAACTTTGAGTGAAACCATCAATGCCGTTTTACAACGGGGTCTATAGCTTATACTAAACCTCTGTTTCGTTTAGTTAAATGTGCAATATGCATTGCCTTGGTCCTTGATGAGTGTCCGGATGTAGTCTCGGATGAAAGTCTTGATGGTTCCAAGGTTTGTGACTTGTGACATGTTCTTCCGGGTTTGAAAAGTGATGAACTCCAAAGATGTTCTGACTCAGTGGTGACTGGGAGTTTCTTCCCAGGTGGAAAGTGGAGAAAAGCTAAGAGAGACATCAGCTGAGATCCTTGAATCTTTGATGAATGGAAAGTCAAGGCCGAAGCCTGGTTTAAACTTAAGGGTTCCAGAAGAGTTCTAGCTCACATCCTCATCTTCTCTGAATCTAACAGAACTGCAGACTGCAGTGTCAAGATCTTCCAGACAGGTAAAAGCAAGGCAGGTCACTGAAGTGAGCCCTTTTATGTTCTGTGGAGGTCACACCTCTCGGGGGTCAAAGAGCCAATGGTGACTTGCACATCTGGAGGGAAAGTTTACCACTCTTTGTCTCCGAACATGGTCATTTGCATATGTAAATGGCTTGGATGTTGATGCAAAGACTACTAAAGATTTTGAGAACACTAATATTTTGCATAGGTACAAACATATAATAAACACTCTCAATTAGATCATCCGAAGACGAATACATAGAGACCAAACATGGTATAGGTGAGTTTACATTTAACTAATGACCTATCATAAGCATGCATAAAACAGTATACAATACACAAGAGCATATACAAGAAAGTAGAAATCATACCCAAAGACCTGGGCATATGAATGATAGGAAGCTCAGAGAAAAATTTGTCTATGAATTAATGAAAGACGCAATTTCCTATAGCAGTATGTGTCTGTTTTAGAGAGAACGGAGTAGGGAGGAAGATTCTCTCTACATATTTTTAGGTTGTAAAGTTGATCTGATCTTGCTGAGGTGTCCTGGCCTGGAGATCGTTCACAGACATACTGGCACTGAGTCTGGTGTTGGGTAAGGGGTCTGCCATTGTTTGTTAATCTAATGAATAATTGATTTGTTAAATCTAATGAAAAATTGTGTGTATGATTAAAAATGGCTAATTCATTTTATGTTTCTTGTAAATATAAAATATTGAAAGAGGCAATATGTAAGAATTTTGTATAAATATACCTAAAAACCTAGAACAATGCTACATATTTTGTATACTTGTGTAATTATCCCAAAAGTTTCCAGCAATGTTTACATCCAGAGAAATACGCAGGTTTAACCATTGAAATGGTTCGTGTCATTGCTTTGCCTGTCTGTGGTGTCATATCCCCAGTTTTTCTTCCATAGAAACCATGGAAATACAGTACACTTCCTGAAAAAATGCGGAAGTAGTAGTTGTTTTGTTTTGGACATTCATGATGGTTCACAGTTATTCATTATCATTAGCTGTGGGTTCTGTTCTCAAAGATAACTCCATGAAGTGCAAACATACAGGTGAATCAAAAGAGTGTATGGCATTTTCAAGATGGAAAAATTTTTGGGTTATACCTTATTTTAAGGTGTCCTTGTTACAGTGTAATTATATAAGTACTGAGTAATGAACTGCATGTATTTACTATAGGGTTAGGATGAGGGTTTGGTTTAGGGTTTGTTGCTTGTAATTATGCATAATTTGTTATTATAATAGTACATGTAACAAGGACATCATAAAATAAAGGGTTACAGAGCTTTGTGACAAATTTGGACTAGAGAGAGATGCCGATATTGCATGTGTTTATTAGACATTTGAGCAACCTTTGGATACCTTTAACAACTGACAATTAATCATTGTTATTTAGGTCAACACAATTGTTTGAATTTCTTACTGTTATAATTTCTTACATTATAGCAATGTTTAACAAATGTATTTTTATGGTTGTCTTTGCCATGTAAACCACTTCTACGTTACACCACTGTCGGAAAGCCACTGCCACCGGAGATCGGATGAGCTGCTTGGCTTACAGCTAACCTGAGTTTAATGTATTTTTTGCCGTAGGGCCAGGGAAGAGATTGAATGAGTGGAGTACAACGTTGGCAATCTTTAAAGTGCAAGTGATTTATTTACTGACAGCTGTCCCGTCACACGTGCTCTCACCAAATTTCAAAATAAACAAAAATAGTCCAACAAAATACTCAAATTCACTTCACATAACATAGAAATAAAACATGCTGAGAGCAGCAAAACAAGGCGTCAGACCTGGCCACGACAATTAAGACTCACTTGAGACATACACATTCCCTACATTGGGCTTCACATGCTACAGCCCTTGGCCATCCAAGGCTTCACTCCCCTCTGTAAACAAAGAGCGATCACTTCTATGCAATCACGCCAAACACTAGTGGATCATACCAACTGTAGAGGTAAATTAACACTCATTACCAAGAATACACATTAAGTTCTGCATCAGTGCCAATCACATACACATTTAAACACACAATCATAATCATGAATATCATCATTGATCAAATGGCAACAATACACCTTCCAAATAATACAATTACAATTTCAAAGCATCCATATTCATCTCTGAATATGTCTGTAACATCTGTGTACAAAATACAATTTAAACTTTAGACATGACATTGTCTCTATACACATCAAATCATAATCATAACATACCGTAAATTAATATACACAATAACACTGTGAACAGATGTTTACGTGATGAGAACCTCCATGTTCATCATCACAACCACACTTTAAAATAAACTAAAATAACAAACAAATGACCTGTATTTGAAATGTACCATTTAACATTGTTAAGTGAACAAAAGAAACATTAATACCATTTTAGTATAAGACTACATCCATGCACATCATTTCAGTCCCATCAGACTGATTTACTTCAGCTGCGGAGGAAAAGATCAGAATCAGAATCAGAATTAGCTTTATTTGCCAGGTGTGCGCAAACACATGAGGAATTTGTTGTGTTTTTTTTTAAGGTGCTCCTGGCTCCCTTTAAACAGGTTCTCCCCACTCAGTAACACACCCACTGAGAAACCTGATCAAAGTGCTGTAGTTATTGACAATTCTATTGTACGGAACATGAAAAAAGAGATGGGCAGACCTGACTTGTTGAAAAGAGATGGTCTTCATCCCTCCTTGGGTGGTGCCACTCTTCTCTCTAGAAATATGGCACATAGTCTTAGAGTTTGCACTAACTAGGGCCCAAGTCAGGAAGCATAGATATCACACTATAGAGACTGTGTCTGTTCCCCGAACTAGAAAATACAAAAAGAGTCCAAACTAATTCAAGAGTAACAGTTTAACTGATGTTCAACAAATAAAAGACAGATGTAATATGGATAAACAAATTATAAAGCTTTGCTTATTGAATGTCAGGTCCCTTTCTACGAAAGTACTTTTTGTAAATTATATGATCACTGATCATAACCTAGATGTGCTCTGTTTAACAAAAACCTGACTAAAACTTGATGATTACATTACTTTAAAAGAGTCTACTCCCCAAGATAATTTTATTATTCTATAAACATGAGCCGCATTCAAAAGGTAAAGGGGGAGGTGTTGCTACAATTTTTTTACGATATTTTCAGTATTTCTTGGAGGGCGGGCTTCAAGTATTTATTTAAAGTACTTATTTGAAGTAATGGTGTTTCATATAACATTATCCAGAGAAACAAGTGTTAATGATAAATCCCCTGTGATGTTTGTATTGGCTACTCTATACAGGCCACCAGGGCACCATACAGACTTTATTAAAGAATTTGCTGATTTTCTATTCGAGTTAGTCCTGGCTGCAGATAAAGTTTTAATTGTTGGTGATTTTAATATCCATGTTGATAATGAAAAAGATGCATTGGGATCAGCATTCAAAGACATTTTGAACTCTATTGGGGTTAGATAACATGTGGCAGGACCTACTCATCTATACTCTAGATCAGGGGTCTCCAATCCTGCTCCTTGAGAGCTGATGTACTGCAGAAACAAGACAAAACACAAATCAAAAACACCACAACGTACAAATCAAGCAGATAACCACTTACTCCAAAAACATTACAAAATAAAAAATCATCAGAATATATAAAAGTCTGCAGGATGGTAGCTCTCCAGGAGCAGGGTTGGAGATCCCTGATCTAGATTTAATACTTTCACATGGAATTGATGTTGATGGTGTTGAAATTATAGTCAAAGCCATGATATCTCAGATCATTATCTAGTCTTGTGCAAACCTCATATAGCTAAAACTGTAAATTCTAATCCTTGTTACAAGTATGGTAGAACCATCACTTCTACCACAAAAGACTGCTTTGTAAGTAATCTTCCTGATTTATCTCAATTCCTCAGCATATCCAATAGCTCAGAACGATGATGTAACAAAAACTATGGACTCTCTCTTTTTTTTAGCATTTTAGATACAGTTGCTCCTTTACGCTTAAAGAAGATTAAGGAAAACAGTCTGACTCCATGGTATAATGAGCACACTCACACCCTAAAGAGAGCAGCCCAGAAAATGGAGCGCAGCTGGAGTAAAACAAAACTAGAGGTATTTCGCATTGCTTGGCTAGAAAGTACCCTATCCTACAGAAAAGCATTAAAAATTTCTAGATCTTATTACTTTTCATCTCTTTTAGAAGATACATCTCTTTTATTCAATAGAGTGGCTAAATTAATGAAAAATAAACCATCAACAGGTGTTGACATTTGCCAACAGCACAGCAGTAATGACTTTATGAACTACTTAACTTACAAGATCGATACTATTAGAGATAAAGCTGTAACCATGCATCCGTCAGCTACAGTAACACATCAGATCTTGTTAAATCATCTAAATCATCTGTATGTTAGACCCTATTCCATCTAAGCTCCTAAAAGAGGTGCTTCCAGAAGTCATAAATCCTCTTCTGACTATTATTAATTTGTCATTGTCATTAGAATATTTCCCCAAAACCTTCTTCTTCTTAGCGTTTGCATTTCGTGCCCAACCACAGAACATCATCTTGTTGAAATAAGTCAGCGGACACTCGTTGACAATGTGCTACATGGTTTGAGGTACCCCACAGCTGCAGTTCGGAATAGTGGCTTGGCCCCACCGGACAAGGTTGACTGCACATCGACCTGTCCCATCCGAAACCGGTCCAGTATTGACCAGTGTCTTCGAGAAAGGTCGAAGCCAGGAGGACAGACCGATGGTTCAGCTACGAGGGAGTGGTTCACAACATCAGTTGCTGCCCACTCATTGCTCCATGCCGAATTGGCTGTCATATCCTTTGGCGGCGGGTCCAGCCAGACAGGTTTTTTTGATGACAGGCAGGCTGCTAAATGCAGTGTAATGTCCGCATTGAGTGGCAACTTGTCATTCGCTTGGACTTTAGTCAGCAGCTTGGCAATGGCCTCTTGTTGTCGGAGATGTGGTGGTGGTATGTTGCTGAGAACATTCAGCCATGGAAGAGGAGTAGAGCGTAGAATTCCAGTGATTGTGTGCATAGACGTTTTTAACTGAACGTCTACTAGCTTGGTGTGGGATGATCAGACTTGGAGACAGGACGGACTCCTGCGGGAGTTTGCTTGTATTCTCCAAGAGCTATTTTTGTCTACCATGTGTACTCTCCATGTGTCTGTCATGGAGAAAGAGTTCTATAGCCTCTACTACCTAATGTGTTAAAAATTTGTATAGTTTCAATAGGAGAACAGCATGCCAGACCGTGTCATAAGCTGCAGTTAGGTCATAAGACCCCAGTTTTCAGATTTTTTTGGAATCCATTTTCAATGTATGTCGTCAGGGCAAGGACTTGTTCACTGGTGCTATGTCCTTGCCTGAACCCTGCTTGCTCCTCTGTGATGGTTTTCTCCAAGACTGGGCTGATTTGGTGATGGATCAAGCATTGAGTATCTTGAAACACACGGGTAGCAAGGATATTGGATGGTAGCTAGCCAAGAGATTTGGGTCCTTGCTGGGTTTCGGGATGGCGATGACTTTTGCCTGGTGCCAGGCTTGTGGCATCTTTTTTTCTCTAATTGTCCGCGTGTAGAACGAAGCGAGCCATGATTTAACCTTGGGTCCAAGATGCTTAAGAAATTCTGACAGGATGTTGTCATATCCTGCGACGGAGCTGTCCTTCACCGTATGGAGCACCACCTCCAGTTTTAACTTTGTGAATTCCTCTGGGCAGTCTCCCTTCAGTCCGACTTTCTTCAAGCGACAATACTTCCGGCACTCATTGTGCACAGATTGACATTGTGGTTTCGACAGTGGAGCTTTTGCCACCTGGAGAAGGTGGCTGGCAACGGCGTTTGGACTGATGGCTGGTCTAGACTGTCCTGGTGGTCATTGGGAGGTACCCATTCGATGAATCAGACTCCAACTCTTTTGACTTGAGTGGGTGAAGTTGAGTTTTTCCACTGATTCTTCCCATCAACTACATCTGAGTCTCCGGCCTGTGTGGTAGAAGATAGAAACAGATCATCCATTTTCTGAGTTTGAGTCCTGTTTACAGGGAAGGCAGCAACAGACACAACCATTCGGATGCTGCAACCCACTATAGGGGAGACAGCATCCGATACATTTGTTCTGAGTCTGAGTCCTGCCAAGGAAAGGACACTAACAGATCAATAAGTTCTGCTTGTTATATAGCAATTTGTATGCTACAATTCTAAATAGTAGGTCTATTTTGAAATTAGAATTGGTGTAAATTTAAATTAATGTCCCAACATATCTGGATGGTCAACTATTTTTGATGGAAATTCAAAGTGAATATTACCCAAAATCCATTGCACTTTGGATAATTCAGTTAATTTGCAAACACAACTAAAAGGTGTTAAACTACAAATGTGGTGGATGGTTTAGTAGAGAGGCTTAGATAAAGTGGTTTGAGTGATTAATAATCAATATCTTGTCACAGCTGGTACCATAACAAAGAAGCGGAGGATCTAATTGCAGCGATCAATAATAATGCAAAAAAAAAAAAAAAACGGCATACAGGAGAAACAAAAACACCCTTTGCATATACAATACTGGACAATCAACAGGGATTACAAGGAGGGGCAGGTGATTGAAAACCATGTCAAAAGAGCAAGAAGAAGTGGGAAAATAGGGAACAAATGAGCTGGAAAATAGGAAACAAAGGAATGTAACCATGGTTCCCTGAGTAGGGAATGAGACACTGTGTCCTCTAGGGGTCACTATGGGGAACGCCTCATCGTGACCCGTGTCTGAAGCATACATTGAAAAAACACCAACAAGTTGGCCAGTGACAGCCCCTGACGTCACTACTGGTGCAACTATAGATAAATAAGGCGCCGGGAGAACACGTCATTCACTTCTTCGTCTGAAGCTTGCGTCCGAAGCATGGCAGGAAGCTAGAGGACGCAGTGAGATGAAGGGAACTTCGAACTGCATCCTCTAGTGGTCGCTATGGGGAACAGTATACCCACGCTGCCATGCTGAGGGGAGTGCAGGCCAGAATCATGGTGAGCACTAAGTACCAGTTGCCACTGGGACGTTAGATGGCTGTCCGTGACACTATCCCTTACGGCCAAAGGCCTAGGCTACATACCCAACTTACCTGTTAGGGCCTCGGCCTGGGGTAGAGCTCAAGGCTTGGAATCAAGAAAGATTCCTATAAAGGGATATGGCAAAGAGCCTAGCATTTTATACTAAGTCTTGCCTGTCACACAGGGGCTACCGCTGGCTCTTGCATAAGCTTGCTGAAGAAACTGTCTCAACAGATCCCTAGTATCAACACCCTGTTTAGATAGGTATCCGAGGATACATAGGTGGAGCAGCGCCCAAGATGAACGGGGCTTTAACCAACTCAAGAAAGGGCACTAAGCAACCGCGCGAAGCCCTCACCATATAGGATTTTTAGAAAGAATGCAGAGCATGCGAACTTACCACAGTGTGCAAGTGCGCAAAGACTTCATGTGCACACTTACCATAACATGGATTTTAAATACTGTTCTAAAGGGGGTGCTCGCGTGGCACTCTGATAGAGCAACTTATAGATGGAATGGTGCATCCCAAAACAATCAAGTCATCAACTTGATCTATGGTAATAATGCTGGAGTGGCTAGCAGTAAATATCTAGCTGAAGGGAGGGGCAAACACCCAGCTCTCAAACGAGGGGGAGCTCGACCTACCACATGTCCCAACCTGGAAAAGCTAGCAATAATTTACTTAGCCACCCACCCTGGTTCCCGCGCTGGAGCCCCGCTCAAGAGGAGACCGTAATGCAGGAAGTTCCCACCTAACCTCGGACAGGTGGAGAGCTGGTGGTTATAGGGGAATTATGAAGGGGAAGATAAGGGCAGATGTAAAACCCCCAAAGGGAGTGAGTAGATACTTAAGTATCACTCTGATCCGGATGAAAGTGATGATGCCTTGTCTGGATCACCTTCCTTTGCCTATCTTCCTCTGACCCGCGATTCCTCCTACACCTACCCATGGGTGGGGGAGGAGCGCTAGCCGCGACACTAACTTTCTGTGCCAGTCTCTGATCCTCAGACCGAGACGGACCAGGACCCCTATGTTGTTCGGGGTCAGACCTGGTAGCTCATGAAGGATTGAAGCCCACTGAGTGCGCTTTCACCTTCCTGAACTCCTCGACCACCGTCTCAACGTGGGTACCGAAAAATTCGGAAGGCGAGACCGGGGCATCAAGAAGAAAGCCTTACTTTCTTCCCAATATCTGCCAGGGTGGCGCAACTCAGCTACCTCATCCTGAAACTGTTTCTGCGCATCACCTCGATATTGCATACTCGTATGCTGGAATTGTTGGATGCGCAAGAAAAACAGCCTCTTCCATTTCTACTTGATCTCTGTATGGAGATCAGGAAGAAATGCAAGGCTCACCTGAGCTGGAGGGCTATGGCCAGAAAGATAACGCACACAAATGCATGCAAATTGCCCCCTCAAAGACATTGCGTGCATGCTATTAGCCCAAACAACCAACGCCAAGATTGTGTGTGTCATCGGGTATCAAATAACGATGACATGGATGCACATATCCCCTAAACATTTTGCTAGTGCTTGCTTTGAAAGGAGGAAGTCTTAATAGACTTACATCTTAAGAGAAGATGCTTCCCCCATGGTGAGATAGCATGGCAGCTTCTCCTTAACAGGTGGCATCTTCTCATAATCATTCTCACGCATCCCCTCAATGCTGGCATAACTGGTATGCTGAAATCTGTGGATGCGGATGATAATGATTCATATATATATATTTTTAAGCCGGAGTGCAGCATAAACAAAAGGAAATTACTAGTAGGGAGAAATTTCCCTTCAGATCCTTTAAATGTTCTCATCGCGATACAACGTGCAGCATGCATTCAGCTCCCGCGGGAGCTAAACACGCTCCGCCCACTTGCTAGATTACCACAGGAATCAAGCGCGAGCAAAAAACTGCTGCCGCGTATGCATCGCTATTCCAGCGAGAGGCGAACGCACTCATGCAAATGTTGCTACTAACTCTAGTAAATAGTGAAATACTCACATCCCCTCAGAGTCTCGCGAATGCATCACAATGAGCACAGCAGAGCACATCCAACTCCCTTGAGAGCTGAACACTTGCGCTTGCTCTTCACTACACACACACACACCACAGTATGCGAGCCGTGTGAACTGCAGGTATCAGAGCAAAGCCTCTGGCGAGAAACATGCACTCCTAGACACTGTATGCTTCAAACAAAATGGTCAGTGAAGATGAAGAAGAGAATGACGTGTTCTTCTGGTGCCTATTTATCTATAGTCGCACCAGTAGTGGCGTCAGGGGCTGTCACCGGCCAACTTGTTGGTGTTTTTTCAATGTATGCTTCAGACATGGGTCTCGACGAGGCGTTCCCCATAGAGACCCCTAGAGGACGCAGTTCGAAGTTCCCTTGAAAGGGAACAAGAAATAAACACAGGCAAAACAAGGAAGTACAAACTAAAAAGTCTAATAAACAAACCTGACCTATCTAACAACTGCAACAACAGACAGATGGAATTGACTTCATGGAATAGGTAAAGGATCTCAGTATGTGCAAATCCATGTATGAGTGCAAATCCAGCGTAGTGTTTGTTCTGGCAGGTCATGTTAGTCAAGCTCGCATCAGCTGACTCTCAGCTGATCCTCATCTACCTATGGGAATACGACACCTATCTAAGCATTCATATATAAGGTCCCTCAGTATTATCAGCAGTTTTCGCATTGCTCAATAGGTAATTACCCTCCTCCATCTCCAACTCCTCTTCTGTCAGTCAGGATTCAGCCTTCTGATTCTCCTTTGAATCAGACTAATTCTAAAATGTGTACATAAAATTATTCAACTTTACCGATATCTGCAATACATTTATGTTGGTTCAGTTTTGTTTACCCCGGGATGTTATCGCTGCTCTCCATACCGGAACCATACCACCAATCCAAACTTTATGCTAATTGTCAATCATCTTTGACGATAGTGGTCCTAACAGAAGTGTGTATTGACAGTGTTATGAAATATTTAATCTCTGTGTGGAGCTTTTTTCTATTGCGCTTCCCTGACTAATCGAGTCATGAGAAAAAAAGTCCCCACTCAAAAAACCCCACTCAACTTCCTGCCCTGCAAAACCCACAGCTGCCAACAGCAGTCTTTCTCTGCCCTGAACCTCCCAATACCTTCCCTCCCTCAGTTTATTTTTCTGCTGTAAGGGTGGGTGTTCCTACAGTTGAAATAGAAAAAGAGAGAAATGTGTGTGAGGAGGGTGTGTATAGTGAGAGAGGTGTGATACGTACTTTCGAGGCTTGACACTAGGTTTAAGCGCCGGTCCCTGACTTTTTAAACAGGTAGGACTTCATGAATTTCATAAATAAGGTACTGTTCTGTACACTTACCATCTATCAGTTATTCTAAGAATATAAAGACTGATATATTTTGACCTGTGATGAAATTTGCTTCACAAAGAAATAAATCAAAATGACATTTAAGAGGCCATATAATGTAAAACAGTGGAATCTAAAAAAAAAAAAAAGAATTATTATTATTATTTATTTATTTTTTATTTATTTCTTTTTTTTTTGCCAGGAGCTGCATATTGCATGATTTGATTAAAAATACTACAGCATTATAAAATTTTATATAACACTTTACCTAATCTTATATCATTATATAATATCATACAAATATTATGTTATATGAATATTTTTTTTATTTACATCATTTTAATTTAATATATACAAATATTTTTGTTCCACTTTAACATCTTCAAAACATTTCAATTTAAAGGCTCAAAGAAACCATCACTGAAACTGTACGTTTATTTACCGCAAATAAAATAATAAAATACCAAGAAATATGCCACCTTTATTTTAAAGAAAAAAAAAAGAAAAGAAAATTGTTGAGTAATTTCATATGGACAAATTTATGCAGTCTTTTTTATTCACTTGTGCTAGGGTACAATGCATTTTTTATTTTATTATTATTATTATTATTATTATTTATTTATTTATTTTTTGAGAATACGGAAAGAAAGTGACAAAGTATACTTTGCAGCCATGCAGTTAATTAATCAACACCAAACTTGCAACTGATGTTAACAATGAGAAACTATGGGTAAAAATGGAAAAGAATCCATAGAACAGAATCTTTGGTGTCTGGCATAATCAGACGTCACATGTACAGATATGACAGCCTACACCAGACCCTGGTGCTGATTGAAGAGAATTTGTGTTCCAGTCTGCCAGCTGACTTCATTACATTATTCTCAATGTGTTCCAGCAGGATAAATACTTCCTCTGATGGTATTTTATTCTGATATGTTGTGAGAATAGTTTAGTACAGCCTGGGGCTTTATTGAGCTGCTTTACAGTAAACACAAATACTATGAATGAGTTTAAATTCCCTTCACTGCTTACTTTATTAACTATATAATCAATTTACATTACAAAAATATATTTGGCTATACAACTCTATGATATATGTGACCCTGGGCCACAAAACAGTCATAAGTCGCACAGGTAAATTTGTAGCAATAGCCAACAACCCATTGTATGGGTTATTGATTTTTCTGCTATACCAAAAATCATTAAGATATTAGTAAAGATCATGTTCCATCAAGATATCTTGTAAATTTCCTACAGTAAATATATCAAAAAATAATTTTTTATTAGCAATATGCATTGCTAAGGACTTAATTTGGATAACATTAAAGGTGATTTTTTTTGCACCCTCAGATTCGAGATTTTCAAATAGTTGTATCTCAGCCAAATATTGTCCTATCCTAACAAACCATACACCAATGGAAAGCTTAATTATTCATTTTAGCATTCTCCTCCCATACATTTTTTTTTTTTGTCTGAAACGGAAACTCCTAAAAATGTATATTCAATAAGGTCTGGCACAAAAATAACTGTGTCCACACCTTTTCAGCGCTAATTCTTCACAGCGTATCTTTAGTAATTCCTGACAGTACTATTTTAACTCCAAAAGACAGGTTGCTCCATCAAAACTCCTTTCAAGGCAAGTCACTTCACTTGGTGACCATCTTTGTACTGCAGTATGGGAGCTATTTTCAGTCATGCAAGTACTGCTTTGACCTAATTCATGGGGAAATACTAAAATCTCTAAAACTGCACTACAACAACCACTTTATGGCTGTTTCTGTGGAGCTTCCAACAGCAGCTGCAGTGATGCTGTCTTTAAACTGCATAAGCTCTTATGAAGACCAAACAATGACTTTGAAAACAAGGCAATTGGCTCTTTATTATATAAGGCGGGACTTCCTTCACTAGAGTCAGCTGAGTGTTTCAGTTTCTCTATATACTGTATGTGGCCAGTCTCAGCTATTCACTGGGTCAGCTTATACTATAAACTACTCTGATCCTACCTGAAACAAGATCCATTTTACTGTTAGTTCGGCCTCATTGCTGAAGCTTTTCCTATGTAAAAGAAAACATTCATGACATTAACAGCAGATTAAGAGTGGAGGAATTCAACTAGTTTTGAAAGCCTGCTGCTGTACACAAGTCTCTGTACAGGCAGATCAGTGTAGTCCCTGCACCTCTAAAAGTGTCCACAATGTCCTACAAGCTCAACATCTAAATATTACAAACTGGCTGTATTCCAAAATCTTGTAAACTGCCTCACTGTTTGCTGGGTACATAGGAAACTGACTACAAAGGCATCATCCAAACACATAGACAACAACCCCATACATCCAGTGTTGGGGGTAAAGCATTACAAGTAACAAATTACGTAATCTGATTAAATTTTTTCAAGTACCTAGAAAAGCATTCTTTTTATTTTTTATTTTTTTTAAAGTAACTCAATTTACCCATCCAATTCACTCACACACACCCCTCATATACAAACAAAACCCAAAAAAAAACAGTTGGGACACTGTACAAACTGTGAGTAAAAAAGGAATGGAATAATTTACAAATCTCATAAACTTATATTTTATTCACAATAGAATATAGATAACATATCAAATGTTGAAAGTGAGACATTTTGAAATGTTATGCCAAATATTGGCTCATTTTGAATTTCATGAGAGCTACACATTCCAAAAAAGTTGGGACAGTTAGCAATAAGAGGCCGGAAAAGTTAAATGTACATATAAGGAACAGCTGGAGGACCAATTTGCAACTTATTAGGTCAACTGGCAACATGATTGGGTATAAAAAGAGGCTCTCAGAGTGGCAGTGTCTCTCAGAAGTCAAGATGGGCAGAGGATCAACAATTCCCACAATGCTGCGGCGAAAATTAGTGGAGCAATATCAGAAAGGAGTTTCTCAGAGAAAAATTGCAGAGTTTGAAGTTATCATCATCTACAGTGCATAATATCATCCAAAGATTCAGAGAATCTGGAACAATCTCTGTGTGTAAGGGTCAAGGCAGGAAAACCATACTAGATGCCCGTGATCTTTGGGCCCTTAGACGGCACTGCATCACATACAGAAATGCTACTGTAATGAAAATCATTACATGGGCTCAGGAATACTTCCAGAAAACATTGTCGGTGAACACAATCCACCGTGCCAATCGCCGTTGCCGGCTAAAACTCTATAGGTCAAAAAAGAAGCCATATCTAAACATGATCCAGAAGCGCAGGTGTTTTCTCTGGGCCAAGGCTCATTTAAAATGGACTGTGGCAAAGTGGAAAACTGTTCTGTGGTCAGACGAATCAAAATTTGAATTTTTTTTTTGGAAAACTGGGACGCCATGTCATCCGGACTAAAGAGGACAAGGACAACCCAAGTTGTTATCAGCGCTCAGTTCAGAAGCCTGCATCTCTGATGGTATGGGGTTGCATGAGTGCGTGTGGCATGGGCAGCTTACACATCTGGAAAGGCACCGTCAATGCTGAAAGGTATATCCAAGTTCTAGAACAACATATGCTCCCATCCAGACGTCGTCACTTTCAGGGAAGACCTTTCATTTTCCAACATGACAATGCCAGACCACATACTGCATCAATTACAACATCATGGCTGCGTAGAAGAAGGATCCGGGTACTGAAATGGCCAGCCTGCAGTCCAGATCTTTCACCCATAGAAAACATTTGGCGCATCATAAAGAGGAAGATGTGACAAAGAAGACCTAAGACAGTTGAGCTACTAGAAGCCTGTATTAGACAAGAATGGGACAACAGTCCTATTCCTAAACTTAAGCAACTTGTCTCCTCAGTCCCCAGACGTTTGCAGACTGTTATAAAAAGAAGAGGGGATGCCACACAGTGGTAAACATGGCCTTGTCCCAACTTTTTAGAGATGTGTTGATGCCATGAAATTTAAAATCAACTTATTTTTCCCTTAAAATGATACATTTTCTCAGTTTAAACATTTGATATGTCATCTATGTTGTATTCTGAATTAAATATTGAAATTTGAAACTTCCACATTATTGCATTCTGTTTTTATTCACAATTTGTACAGTGTCCCAAATTTTTTTGGAATTGGGTTTGTACTATATATACTAAAATGTGTTTGCAATACATTTATTTCATACTAAGTATACTACAAATAAATTTACATAATTACAGTACAGGTCCTTCTCAAAAAATTAGCATATTGTGATAAAAGTTCATTATTTTCCATAATGTAATGATAAAATTAAACTTTCATATATTTTAGATTCATTGCACCACCAACTGAAATATTTCAGGTCTTTTATTGTTTTAATACTGATGATTTTGGCATACAGCTCATGAAAACCCAAAATTCCTATCTCAAAAAAATTAGCATATCATGAAAAGGTTCTCTAAACGAGCTATTAACCTAATCATATGAATCAACTTATTAACTCTAAACACCTGCAAAAGATTCCTGAGGCTTTTAAAAACTCCCAGCCTGGTTCATTACTCAAAACCGCAATCATGGGTAAGACTGCCGACCTGACTGCTGTCCAGAAGGCCATCATTGACACCCTCAAGCGAGAGGGTAAGACACAGAAAGAAATTTCTGAACGAATAGGCTGTTCCCAGAGTGCTGTATCAAGGCACCTCAGTGGGAAGTCTGTGGGAAGGAAAAAAAACTCTGCACAACGAGAAGAGGTGGCCGGACCCTGAGGAAGATTGTGGAGAAGGACCGATTCCAGACCTTGGGGGACCTGCGGAAGCAGTGGACTGAGTCTGGAGTAGAAACATCCAGAGCCACCGTGCACAGGGATGTGCTTTTGAACCAGAAACAGCGGCAGAAGCGCCTGACCTGGGCTACAGAGAAGCAGCACTGGACTGTTGCTCAGTGGTCCAAAGTACTTTTTTTCGGATGAAAGCAAATTTTGCATGTCATTCGGAAATCAAGGTGCCAGAGTCTGGAGGAAGACTGGGGAGAAGGAAATGCCAAAATGCCTGAAGTCCAGTGTCAAGTACCCACAGTCAATGATGGTCTGGGGTGCCATGTCAGCTGCTGGTGTTGGTCCACTGTGTTTTATCAAAGGCAGTGTCAATGCAGCTAGCTATCAGGAGATTTTGGAGCACTTCATGCTTCCATCTGCTGAAAAGCTTTATGGAGATGAAGATTTCGTTTTTCAGCACGACCTGGCACCTGCTCACAGTGCCAAAACCCACTGGTAAATGGTTTACTGACCATGGTATTACTGTGCTCAATTGGCCTGCCAACTCTCCTGACCTGAACCCCATAGAGAATCTGTGGGATATTGTGAAGAGAAAGTTGAGAGACGCAAGACCCAACACTCTGGATGAGCTTAAGGCCGCTATCGAAGCATCCTGGGCCTCCATAACACCTCAGCAGTGCCACAGGCTGATTGCCTCCATGCCACGCCGCATTGAAGCAGTCATTTCTGCAAAAGGATT